>NW_006297152.1:1620927-1639186 GCF_000327345.1 Myotis davidii
TCGCCTCCTCCTGGGAGTGCCGGCCTCTCTGGTTGGCACTCATTCACAGCAATGGAACATATGCTATGCTCTTATGTATATTCATGTTTCCTATCTGAATTTGAGGATTCCCTGGGGACAGTAGAGTGTTTTATGCCTTTTTAAAAAAAAGTCTTTATTGTTGAAAGCTTTACACACACACCCGCTCCGCCCCCCTCCCCATTGACCCTAAGCAGAAGAAGCCTGCCTTATGCCTGTTTATTCTCCTAGCCCAGTGGTTGGCAAACTCATTAGTCAACAGAGCCAAATATCAACAGTACAACGGTTGAAATTTCTTTTGAGAGCCAGATTTTTTAAACTTAAACTATATAGGCAGGTACATTGTTATTAACCTACCTATATAGTTTAAGTACTGTTAATATTTGATACCACCCTCCGCGCTGCGTATCCCGGGGGCCCGCCTGCGCTGCTTCTCCTGTCGCCCGACCAACCGACACCCCCCACTTCTTCTAACGCCACTTCTTCAAAACAGACTCGCCCAGGCCGAAAACCGACTTCTGCACATGGGCCATGAATCGCACTGTATGTGCATGCCCGCACGTGGTATTTTGTAGAAGAGCCACACTCAAGGGGCCAAAGAGCCGCCTGTGGCTCGCGAGCCGTGGTTTGCTGACCACTGCTGGGGTGGGGCCACAACATTAGTAACAAAGAAACAGAATTTCTGGAGGATGAGGCCCAGAAATCAGGATTCTAAAAAGATTCCCAGGTGATTCTAATGTACAGCCAAGGTTGAGAACCACTGGCCACACCTATAAGGACTTACTGATGATTGGCACCTGGATGGCAGTTGCCCTCCCTTCTACCAGCACGTGGAGGGGTGAGGACTGGACAGGTGCACTGACTTCTCAGCCTTAGCCCTGGCTGGCACTAAGAGCTGTCCTCTTGGGCTTTTGACAAAACAAGACCAAATGGTTCTTAATAAGCAATCAAATTTTCATCCACAGCTGTTTCAACTGATGGACTGGGTGAGTGTCTTATGGGAACTTTCCACGTGATTAATCACTGCCTCGGAGCCCACAGAGCTAGTCCCATTATCCAAGAGAATGGGGCACTTTTCTCTCATTAGTTGGCTCACCGTTTACTCCTGGTCCAGCTCATTTTCCATCTTGCTCCAAGATAAATAAAGATGGCCTATAGTTCAAGGATCTCATCGCCAAAAGGTCAAGAGATGGAAGCCCAGGAGGTTTGTATGCACTTCATCTTTTCCCTTTTAATAAGGTGACCTTACCGGGCTCCCCAAGTACAGTACAACCTAATGTATCCGTTCCTCCTTGCTTGGAATTGGTGAAAGTGTCTTACGTACTTCAGATCTCCGTCTGTCTGCCTTGTCAGGGAGAAACAGGTTCCCAAAGGAATGTTAAAAGGTGTGTCCGGTCTCAGGAGGAATGTTTCACCTATTTAATGTTTGAACTTATTTTTTAACATCCCTTTTTTTGACTTACATGAACTTTCCTCCGTTCCTCAACGGTGATTTTCTCTCGGCCTTAAACCTACCTTCCTTTGTGATGCTGCTGCGAGCACTCTGGAATCCATACTATGCTTTGCCATCTGATTTCCTGATGGCTTTCAGGTCGTGGGTGCTCAAGAAACCTGGAGAGTTGGAAGCGGGAGTCAGCGGTTCTCAACCTGTGGGTCGCGAACAATGAAAATACATCCTGCATATCAGATATTTACATTATGATCCATAACAGTAGCAAAATTACAGTTATGAAGTAGCAACGAAAATAATTTTATGGTTGGGGGTCACCACAACATGAGGAACTGTATTAAAGGGTCGCGGCATTAGGAAGGTTGAGAACCACTGGTTGCTGGCCTCCTCCCAGCATCACCCTTCGGCTCACTCTTCGCTCTGGCCCTGGCACTTCATTTCAGTAGCAGCATTGGGGTTCAGTTCAGCATTTTCCCAACAGGCACCAGCCTCATCACATTCCCTCAGGGCCCCAGCCCCAGCCGGGCCTTCCCCAGGTTCTCTCATTCTAGTAATTGTCCCGCTCCCCTCTGTTCCTTTGGCCTTAAGCAGGGCAGCTGCTTATTGCAGTCACAGCCTCTGTGACTCCTTGGGGTCTTTTTTTCTTTTTTCTTCTCTTTCGGTTCTAGGATGCTTAATTAACAATACTTGATTAAATTCACTCTGTTTAAATAACTGGTGTCATTTCTGTGCCTTGATTGGACCCTGCCTGACACAGATGATGGAGGTGGTTTTATGTGTTTGGTGGTAATACAACTAATTTTAAATGAATTCTTTAACCCATATTTTTCCACTGAATGTGGTGGAATGCATGACATGTTCCAGAAACCATCGTTCTCTCCACCCAAACCTACTGACCGGGCTTTCTGCTAATACTTCAGGACTTAAAACAACACCACCACCACTACAAGTATCCATTCCCAGCAAGTGAGAATCAATACTGTTCTGTGTTGCCCTGTCCGCCCAGATCCCAGAAAGAGGGGTGTATCCAAGTCAGCCCCACTCTTGTGACTCCTTGCAAGTCCCGGGAGGGAGCAACACAGGCCCCCCCAAGACTTGTCGCCCCCAGGAGGCTGAGGGTCACGGGCCGTTCCTGCTCCTGGCAGCGGGAGGAGAAGCCCCAGGGGGAGCATTGGAGTTGACTTAAATATTCCTCCCACATTGCGCAGCAGGCCTCGCGGGCTTGAGGGCAGGTGCTGTCCTTGGAGCGGTACTGTGAGGTCAGGGAAATGTCACCCTGGAGAACTCTGTGCTCAGAGGTGCTGACGCCATTACTCATTCGGTAGCTACTTCTGTTTATCATATTTTAATTTTAATTTTTTGTCATTGGGGAATGGAATCTCTGGCAGAGCTGAAGTTTTTAATTTTAATGAGGTCTAATTTAACAATTTTTTCTTCTATGGGTCATGCTTTTGGTGTTGTATCTAAAAACTCGTCACCAAGCCCAAAGGCACTTTCTCCGATGCTTTTTTTCTAGAAGCTTATAATATTGTGTTTTATCTTTGGGTCTGTGATCCATTTTTGAGCTGATTTTTGTGTGTGAAAGATGTAAGGTGTATGGAGTTTTTTTTTTATATGAGCGTCTAATTCCTCCAGCAGCATTTGTGACAAGGATATTCTTTATTGAATTACCTTTTCTCCCTTTTCAGAGATCAGTTGACTATATTTGTTGGGTCGATTTCTGATATCTCTATTCTGTTCCACGTTCATTCATTTTCTGATATTGTTCATTAAGCACCTACAACAACAATGGGGGGCCATTCTCTTGAGGCACAAAGATGAAAGACAAAGGCGCTGCACGTAGGTAGCTCTTGCTCCTCATAATCAAAGCAAGAGCTCACAGTAGAGCTTGGTAACTGCTACAAGGATGTATGCGCAGGTACCACGAGTGTCCAGAATGCACACAGAGCATCCCGCCATCTCTTCCCATCTCTGTCATGACTGTTTCCATCAGGGCCCAAAGCGCTGTCATCTTTTTTTTAAATATGTTTTTATTGATTTCAGAGAGCAAGGGAGGAGAGATAGAAACATCATTGATCAGCTGCCTCCTGCACGCCCCCTATTGTATGGATCGAGCCACAACCCTGGGCATGTGCCCTTGACCGGAATCAAACCTGGGACCCTTTGGTCTGCAGGCCGACGCTCTATCCATTGAGCCAAACCGGCTAGGGCAGCACTGTCATCTTTTACCTGGATTTGCTCAATCATCCCCTAACTAGGTTCTCTGATTCTGTGCTTGCCTTTCCTTTAGAGCAGTGATGGCGAACCTTTTGAGCTCGGCGTGCCAGCGTTTCGAAAAACCCTAACTTAACTCTGGTGCCGTGTCACATATAGAAATGTTTTGATATTTGCAACCATAGTAAAACAAAGACTTATATTTTTGATATTTATCTTATATATTTAAATGCCATTTAACACAGAAAAATCAACCAAAATAATGAGTGTGCGTGTCACCTCTGACACGCGTGTCATAGGTTTGCCATCACTGCTTTAGAGTAAAGTGGAACTGTGTCACTCCTCTGCTCAGAATCAGCAGTGGACTCCCTTCCACCTTGGAGTGAATGTCAGTGTCAGCACAGGAGCCTTCACACGCTGCTCCCATCATGTTCCTGACTCGCCTAATAATTTCACCCCATCATTCTGTCCTGGCCTCTACTGTCCCTCAGAGGTGCCAGGCAACCTTGTTTCAGGGCTTTGCACATGCGTGGCACCCTGCCAGGGAGAACTGGCCAGGTGACTGCATGTCCTCTTTCCCACAATTCCTTTCGGTGTTGATACTCTGTACTATCACCATTCATGACCTGCTCAATATTTCTTTTCTTTTTTCTTTTAATCTCCCTCTCTCTCTCTCTCTCTCTCTCTCTCTCTCTCTCTCTCCAGTGAGTTTTGGGAAATTATGGAATTTTGTGTCTCCTTTCTTTCCCCTCTTTCTCCTCATCCTTTCTTTCCCTCCATGTGGTGCTTAGAATAATGCTTGGAATATAGTATGAGCTCATCAAATATTTATGAAATGAAAGCATGGAAAAGAAATAGGGACACTTTGGGGTAACCCCAGGGCAATCTCAAGGAAAGAGGAGCTGATAAAAACCATTATGGGCATGAGAGCCTGGACATGAAATATATGCTGAATAAGTAAAAAACAACTATTTACTCAAATACCCATTTTACAGTTGAGAACACTGAGGCACAAAGCCTTAAATGGTTTCCTACAATCATGCATCTAGGTAGTGGCAGACGTGACACTTAATACTGTAGAGATATTGTGTTGTTTTCTCATTTCCTCATTATAAAACCATAATCACTAAAGCGGGATGAACTAACTGGGTCAAGGGGACTCATCTGAAGCCAGGAGGAGGCTTCATGAGTTAGAATACTTCTCAGCAGGACTTTGAAGGAAGAGAGCCTCACATGAAAGACAAGGGAAAAGAGTTCTCTATCTTGCTGGGATGCCCGAATGCAGGAGTGTGCACCAGAGGGTCCTGGTGCAACCTTGACAAGCAGTCTGGTGACTTTTGCTTATCAGCTAACAGAGGCCACGGAAGGAAGGAGGGAGCTGAATGGCTTTAACATCCCAGCAAGGCCTTCTTCCATTTGCACCACAAGCCAAGTGCTGGAGGATTAGGAGCACCCGCCGTAGCTGAGAGAATGACACACGTTTCTCACTCCAGGGCTTGTCCCAGGGTGCACCGGAGATGACCTGGAGAAGGTCGTCCTCATCTGAGTCCTTCACAGAGCATCTCTCTGGGACCCCAGCCGAAGATCCCCACTGCAGCACAGGCCTTCAAGGACAACGTGGGGAAGAGGGGAGTGTAGCTGATCACCCAGCGTTGTCCAGTCTAGAGGTACGCGCCAGGGGTGGGCATGTCTGCATCCACACCTCACTCCGAGTTCAATTCAAAAGCAAGTGGCATTGAGCTGCTACCATGGTATCACCTGTGCTCTCCTTGGTGCTGGTGTAGGTCATTGGGTGTGGTCTCGGCAGGGTCTCCATCAATGGTGTTCATAGTTCTTCTTGGTTGGTATGACCTGTTTTACTGAAAACTAATACCCCTAGAGAACAAGTAATACTGACTTGTATTTCCAGGTTTATATAACTGATTCCATGTGGCTTTGATAATCCTATCATATCTTTAGACAGTTACAAAAGATATTTTTCCTCATGGAGTGTCAGGATTATAACTTGAAAAGTTGAAGGCTGTCTTAAGAGGAATGTAGAAGATTAGAAAGTCAAACGACTAACTTCAATATTTTTTTTAACCAAAACTGATCCAGGAAGAAATGAGGAGAGAGATTCCTTTTGTAAATTCCACAGAGTAAAAAATGCTGCTTTCTTGTTCAAGACTGCTGTAAATTTGTTTCTTAGTTGATTGTCTATCAGAAAATCATAACGTGTTTTAAATATGTTCAGAGATTTCCTCTTTGAATTTGCCATGCTTCTCATGATTCAGTGAACTGGATTGAAAGTTTGCTTTTGGAAATTTAGAAGCTCGCACTGGATTCCTCATTCAATAAAGTGCAACCAAGAAAGAATGGGAACTTTTTTTTCATAGCATACAGTTTCCAGTTTTGCTTTCTTTTGTTATGGTTATTTTTGGACATTCAATATTATTTTGTATTAGTTTCAGGTGTACAGCAGAGTGTTTAGACAATCATGTACTTTCCATAGTGTTCCTCCTGCTAATCCAAGTGCCCACCTGACACTGTAAGAATGGAACATTTTTAAAATTAATGTATTGGCTTGTAATTTTATACTTTTATATCCATTACTAGGGGCCCGGTACACAAAATTCGTGCACTGAGTGTGGGGGTAGGGGGGAGTGTCCCTCAGCCCAGCCTGCCCCCTCTCACATAATGGGAACCCTCAGGCGTTGACCCCCATCACCCTCCAATCGCAGGATCTGACAGAGGTGTCAGGTCTGGGCAGGGGACCCTCATTTCCCCGCATCACTGGTTCTGCCCCTAGCCCCCTCCAATTGCTGGCTCTGCCCCTTGCCCAGGCCTGATGCCTCGGCCAGAGGAGTTGACTCTCATCCCCCTCCGATCACCAATCACCGGATTGGCCCCTTGACCAGGCCTGAGGCCTCTGGCAGGGGTGTCAGGCCTGGGCAGGGGACCCCCAGCTCCCCGGGGTTGCAGGCTCTGCCCCTGCCCAGGCCTAATGCCTCTGGCCAAGGCATTAAGCCTGGGCAGGGGACTCCCAGCTCCCCGCGATCTCCCGCTCTGCCCCTGATTGCTGGCTCCACCCCTACTTCCTGCTATCACTGGCCAGGGCGGCAAAGGCGCCTGATTCTCTGATCATGGCTGGGGGGCAGGGCAAAGATGGCCCCAGGGCCGCCTTTGCCCTACCCCCCCAGCTCTTAGCTCCCTCCTGGGTTTCCGATCACTGTGAGTGGGAGTTGGCAGTTAATTTGCATATAGCCCTGATTAGCCAATGAAAAGGGTAGCGTCGTACGCCAATTACCATTTTTCAAAGGAAATGTTTCCTTCATCTAGGTAAGAGAAAAAAGAGTTTTCTCTGTAATGAACGTGTCATGATACCAAATCTCCTCATCCAATGTTTCTACTCTTAGGACCACGTCAGTAAGTCAACTGCTCTGTAAAATCAGTTTTAGGCCAGCCACAGTGGCTCAGTTTATTGAAGTTTCATCCTGTGCACCGGAAGGTTGCTGGTTTGATTCCTAGTCAGTGCACACACCTGGGTTGCAGGTTTGATCCCTGGAAGGCAACCTATCGCTCGATGTGTCTCTCTTTCTCCCTCTCTCCCTTCCTCTCTCTAAGCATGTCCTTCCGTGAGGATTAAAAATTAAAATAAAAATAAAGTCCATTTCAGGGATGGAAAGAACAACTTCATTTGCACTGTTCAGAGTCTGACTGACAGCATCGAATTTTTTCTTTGCATATGGCCACATCTTCTTGTACTCACAGAGAGAGGAAAAAAAGTGTGGAACTCTTTTTTTTATTCCCTCTGAGGGTTCTTCTCTTTCTCCTCCTCCTCCACTCGGCTGAAAGGAGCAAAGATAAATGGGAATGGTTATTAAAGGATCACTTGTTACAAATAACTGATTAGGAGTTGGACCGTGTCAACAGTTGTTGCTCGCCAGCCTCTTGGCAGAGCCCTGATCACGTTAGGTTTTGAGTAATCAATTTCTTCTAATAGGAACCATATTGGATGATTGGGGTTTTATGCCTTCTTATTTCCTTTAAACAGCCTTGTGAACCAAGTGCTTATTATTTTGAAATGCAGCCAAATCCTGGCCACCACAGGAGTCCAGGATTAAGATGGAGTTCTTAGTCCTCTAGATATTTTCTTTAAAAAAATTTTTTTTCTATTGTTGACAGTATTATAGATGTCTCCCATTTCCCTCCCCTTTACCCCCCTTCACCCTGTTCCCCCCCGCAGATCTTCTAGATATTTTCTTATGCAGAAAATTCCATTCCTGATTTTATTTTGTATCTGCTGATTATTCAAGTTTTATTAGGAAAGTCACAGTAACCCTATAATCTATGGAACTTTTTCGGTAATAAAGCCTTGCTCCTCTTTATTTTGCCTGTTTGAGGTAAACAGTAACCCAAAATTTAGTATTCGAATTCAGTAATAAACAGCAACCCTGGGGTGGGTGGAGGCCCAGAGAAAAGAGCATAGGGTTTTTTTTTTGGGGGGGGGGGAGGAGGTTTCTTTTGTCATGCAAATTGACAACCAGCAATGCAGAGGGTTAGATAAGCTGAGAGATTGTGCTTAGAAGTTGTTTGGGCCGAAACCGGTTTGGCTTGGTGGGTAGAGCATCGGCCTGCCGACTGAAGGGCATGTACCTGGGTTGCGGGCACAGGGAATGGAGCTATAACAGAGTCATGTTCTAAAGGTTACAGAAGCCAAATATTTTGAGAAATATGGGGGAGCAGAAGAAAGAGAGGAACTTCATCTGAGCACCTAGGGATGAGGTGGAGAGGCAGCTAAGGTTTGAGCAGAGGTGGCCAACCCAAATGCTTGCATTTGAGCTATGTCAGGCGCAGGCAGGCAACCTCCATGCCGGCATGCTATTAATAACATTAAACAACTGATATGGTACCAACACTGACCAATCAGAGCGGACACTGGCCATAGCCGTTATGTCCTGGATCTTGGGGAAATTTGGAGGATCCTCAGGGAAGGGTCTGGGATAGCTGGGGAGGCAGGGATACATCTAGAAGGCACAGGATAGTGCTGACTGATCAAACAATGTAAAGTACTTCAATAGTCTAACAACTCGTTGGGATAAACTGTACTGTGGATTATCTACCCCTCCCACAGGGGTAAAGTGGGCTCTGAAGAGACAGCAGAGAGTGGTGTGGACTGTGGTAAGCTTGCAATCCAATGGATTTTATGTTCATCGAAAATGTCCTTTATAAAAACAGTTCTTTAACTCTGTGAGGGTAAAACAGCACACCTACAGGGTAATTGTGGGCTTTCGTCATCATATGAGACTTTCTACACAGCTTCTGTCTTCATAGCTGATACAATGTAATACCAATGTCTTAGGTAAGAAGCCCCAGTCTTTTTGACCCCTTCATTCATTTCTCCATTTCTTCGCTTATTGACTCAACGCTACCGGGACATTATTTTTGTTTTTCATGCTTTGTCATTTACTTACTAATATCTTGGCTATTCATCTCCATCTCCCAACAAACTTCTTGGAATAGTATCTGAGCCCCGTCTTTCTTGAACCTTGACATCATACAGTAATTCATTTGCTTTTTTGTTTATCTATTTAACATTTATTGGACAACATCCATGCACCGGGCACTGTACGAGGTGCTGATAAAGAAAGACTTATAAGGCAGTCTTTTCTTATTGCTCTCAGGAGCTCACTGTCTATCGCAACTCAACTATCCACTGACAAAGTATTATTGAGATTCTGGTTGACATCATCTTCCTCAGTCCTCTGAGATGTTGATTGAATGGCCTTCTCTCTTTTTTTGTGTCCCACTCCCTTCTATTCATGCTACCAGAGTGGTTTCCTCAACATCTCATCTCACCTGAGGGCCTCATTCTTGTTCGGTGTTTTAAAGTTTTTATCGAGCTACCTTGCTTTGCAAACCTCACCTCTCCAGCCCTTCACACCCTTCTCCTTTTCCTTTGTGGCTTTCAGACTTCCTTGCTCAATGCCAAGCCCTCCTAGCTGCCTCAGGTCTTCACCAGGAAAACTTGCAGCAGCCCAGTACCTCAATGCCAATGGCTTTCTCTGAGCTGCTACTGAGATCACACTTCACCCTTGTGCGTGGCTGGTACATAATGTCACATGTTTCTCATGGTCCGGCTGAAGGTGAAAAACCATGCCCAGTAGTGGAGGGATGCCGTTTGGCAAAAAGAACCAGTAGACACTCAGACTGACTTAGCAGAGGGAAATGGGAGAAAGACAAAAAGAGAGAAGGGCAAGTGCACTTTTTTTTTTAAAGGAAATGTTTCCTTCATCTAAACATCTAAATGAGTCACTGTGAATAGTGTGAGTTTTGAAAGCAGCACTGTGCAGGCCAGACCATAGAGGCTGGTCTGGTTCCATTCAAAGTTGCTTGCTCCTCATTTGACTGCCAGACCTGTGCCAACCCAAAGTGGAGAAGATACTAGAGAGGGTTGTTCATGGGTGGATGAGGCTTCTCCCTTTCTGCTGCTCAGAGTTATCTGGTCAATGCTGCTTCTATGGACCTCTGGCCTGGCCCTGCTGCCTTTTAAGGATTAGAATAGAAGAGCTATGCCAGCTTCCAGAGATCTGCCTACTTCTATACAAGGAAATGACTGCTATATGGAATGCTATGTGTTGAACTAGGTCCCTCCAAAAAAGATATGTTGAAGTCCTAACCCTTGGTATCTCTGAATGCAACTCTACTTAGCAATCAGTCTTTACTGATGTAATCAAGTTAAAATGAGGTAATTAGGGTTGCTCTAATCCATATCACCAGTGTCCTTCTAAAAAGGGGGGAATTTGGACATACAGACAAACACAGAGGAAAACAATGTGAAGACACAGAGGGAAAAGACAGCCATGAAACTCGAGTGACATATTCACATGCCAAGGAATTCCAAAGGTCGCTAGCAAACACCAGCTGCTAGGTGAGGCCAGACAGGATTCCCCTCCAGAGTGTCAGAGAGAGCGTGGCCTTGCCAACATCTTGACTTTGAACTTCTAGCCTCCCAAACTGTGAGACAATGCATTTCGAAAGGAAATTTGGCATGGCAGCCCCAGGAAACTCATACTCTTTACTTTGTCAACATTCCCACAGCAGGCCGGTCTATGGTCCACCACAGCCATATAAGAAAACTAGTGGCCCCGTGCATGGATTCATGCACATTGAAAGGAAATTAATTAATTAAATTGCCAGTGTGCATCATATGTACTGGCTGGTCGGTCAGTTGGTTGGAAATACATATGGTTGGTCACTTAGCCATATTCCTTGTGGTATGGAGAGAACCACTGTGTTCTGCAGACTCATTTGCACACAAGGCAGTATTTGTCTATAGGCTAATAATATACAGTACCTTCTTGGTTATTCTAGAGCAGTATTATCCATAATGCAGTAGCCACTGTCATATGTGGCTCCTTTTTTAATATATATTTTTATTAATTTCAGAGAGGAAGGGAGAGGGGAAAGAGAGAGAGAAACATCAATGATGAGAGAGAATCATTGATCGGTTGCCTCCTGCACGCCCCCCCCCCCCCCCCCCCGCTGGGGATCAAGCCTGCAACCTGGGCATGTGCTTTTGACCGGAATCGAACCCGGGACCCTTCAGTCCATGGGCCAATGCTCTATCCACTAAGCCAAATCACCTAGGGCCGCATGTGGCCCTTTGATTTCACTTATATGTGTAATCTAGAGAATACAATAAACAAGCAGAATAGAAACAGAATAGTAGATACAGAGAACATTCTGATGGTTACCAGATGAAAGAGGGATTGGAGGAATGGGTGAAAATGATGTGAAGGGATTAAGAAGTGCAAAATGGTAGTTACAGAATATCATGGGGATGTAAAGTACAGCATATTAAGTGCTCAGTAGTCACATGTGGCTGGTAGCTAGTGTGTTGGACTATACAGTTACGGAACCTGTCCATCAATGCAGAGCATTCTTTCTACTGGACAGAAATGTGCCGGAGAAGGGGCCCTCCAAGTCAGTTGAATGTTCTGGTCAACAGAGACACTGCATATGCCTAAAAAAATAAGGATATAAAACAAGAACAAGAGAAAAAGAAAAAAGAAGCCAATATAGTGAACACTGAAACTGTACTTTGATAATTATGAAAGGATGTTATAATCTTGAAGGGTTTTAGAGACAGGAGTGTAAATTTCACCACTCACTGTACTGACCAGGGCCATGATGCTGGCGAGTTGAGAGCTGGGTTGATTGAATGCTAAATAAATCAGCGTTTGCTGTCTCAACTATGGCCCAAATATAAAACCTAACCAAGCCTGGGGAATAATTTAGGAACATTTAAAGTCATTAGATTCATTAGCTCTGACTCGAGCAAGACAAAATAAACAACCCTCCCAGCCTGACTTGGAACCAGTTCTTCCATCGCCTTCACAGTCAAAGCTAAACCCTCTGAGTTTAAATATTTTACAAATGTTTTTCTTTGTTTGGCTATGTTGACCCTCATTTCTATGTTGTTGTTTTTTTCAGTGTTTGTTCCATTGTTTTCTGTACCCTAATTACTCACTGTCTCAGAGCTATAGGACTGCTAAGGACTGGGGCGTCTAGCTGGCCTTTTGCTTCCAGCCTGCATTGCAGCTCTACAGACGGTCTATCCCTCCTGTGTTCTGGGCCCCATCCTTCATGGGAGCAGCATCAGGCCAGGAGTGGACCCAGCAGCTCGACCCCTGGCTTTTTTTCATAATGGAATTTTTACATTCTTTCCAAACCTTTGGGTCAGGGTGATATTTAGTTTGCCCCTCTGACCTCTAGCTGCAATTTTCTTTGTCTGGTCTATGGGGAGGGAGACTACATTTCCCTTTTTATTGTGGTTAGAGGGTTCACCAAGGAACAATGGCAAGAATGCAACACGGAATTCTTTAAATCATGGATCACTAGATAAGACTTCTCAGAAAGAGGGGACTCCAGGAATACATCTATCCTTAAGTGACTGGTTGGCTTAAAGAAATGAACCCCCTTCTCTAAAGAATCATTTTATCTGGATTCAAGAGATACGTGGTGCTGAGATTTGAAATACATTCCTGGAGAAGGACTTTACCCCAACTCCTCAGGGAGAAAAGTCACTATATTCGGCTGCACTGATAACTGTGATTTGGACGTTTACTTCTTTTTTCTCCACCAGAAAAATGTTGTGTTAGTTATGTTGCCAAGAGCTACAGAGCTGAGTGGGCTCTAATGAAGGCTTATTAGAGTGGGATGACGGAGAGGCTGCTGGTAAAACAGGCTAATTGTCTGCTGGTGCCCTGTGTGCTCCTTAAGAAGACTTGGCCAATGGCTGCCTACCTTCCCATGGCCAGGCATCTGATTATGTAATTGACAGGTTATGATGTCAGCCAAGGGGAAGGCTGAATAGATGAAGCAAGAGAGAGGTGTTTAATGGGAGAACAGTTTTTATGTTGAGGGTAGAGAGGTTCTACCACATTTTCAAGCCATCCCCTCACCCCAGGCTTTCTATCCTCCCCCTGAATATGGAAGATACATGGTATTTCTCATCCTAAGAAATTCAACAAATAAAAATTCAACAAAAGGACCCAGAACACCTTTTGAAAAATAGCTATTATTGGGGAAAAAAAACCTGTCAAAATTACCAAAGAATAAATACATATGCAGGATTTCTTTGAATAATGAGATTTGGCAGAAATCTGGTTTGATACAAATTCATTAATTTTTTTTCTCCACTTGGCTTCTGGCCACTTCAGGATTCATTCATATTGGTTTATAATGAGATGCCTTTTCTCTTATATCAGAGCCCTTCTAGACGGACAATTCTTGGTTTCTACTCCCACATTTGTAGCTGCAGCCCAGACCACCTTCTTGGAGTCCAGATCTGTATACTCAATCATCGCTTTGGCAGCTTTTCCATCCGATCCCATGGACATCTCAGAATTAAGTGTCCAAAGCTGTCCTTCAACCTCAAATCTGTCAACCAAAATTCTTCCCATGTCCATTTTTATTTTTTAAAATATATTTTTATTGATTTTAGAGAGGAAGGGAGAGGGAGAGAGAGAGAATCATTGATTGGCCGCCTCCTGCATGCCCCACACTGGAGATTGAGCCTGCAACCCAGGCATGTGCCCTGACTGGGAATGGAACCTTCTGGCTCACAGGTTGATGCTCAACCACTAAACCACGCTGGCTGGGCCCATGTCAATTTTCAGAAATTCCCCAAATTCACCAGCCTAGGCCAAACGCCTTGGATTCAACCTTCTTTTTGCTCCCACATCCCACATCTACCAGACAGAAAATTCTATTTGAAAAAAATCTCCAGAATTTGACCACTTCCCACCTCCCCCACTGCTACCATCTGCCACCACAATCTCCCACTTTGGGACACTGTCACAGGGACTTAAATGACCCCATTTGATGTTCTACTAAAATTTAGACCTTCAGTCAGATTTAAAGTGCTTCCTGTCCCCACTTTCTGCACTGGGGAGGGAGAACAGATGCTTCTGTCCATACCCCCACCTTGTTCTACTTGTCCAACCCCTGTTCACTATCCCAGGCTTTTGACTCCTGAATTGGGAAGAATAAATTAAGAAAATGGACAGCATTCAGAGATTGGTATTTTTTTATGCTCTGCCCTTGATGTTCATGAAGCTAGACATAGGTCTTCCCCTTGGGATGCATTTTGTGGTTTTTAGGAAACTCGCCCACTGGGAACCCCCAGTGACCAGTCCTGTGATGTGGGATGTGGCTGGTTATTCCACAGCACAAGCTCTCAGCCCCTGACGTGGGGCCTTCACCCCATGACTCTCTGGTAAACCTCTAAAGCAAGGTCTCTTTGAAGATGGCTCCAGCCTGGCTCCCGCGAGGCCCATGTGCGGTGGGTGGGAACCTCTCCTACATCCTTGCCTATGAGGAAGCTCAGTTCGCTCCCAGTGCTGCTCACTGACTTCCTCTGAGTGCCGCTCCTTAGCACAGCTGAGCCCTGGCCCCTCCCCTTTAGATAGTTCAGCTGAGTCAGACACCAGTCCACAGAGACGCCCCTGGAGCCCCCACACTAGATCTCAGAATGGGGAGGAGGGCAAGACACCCCTCTTCTTCCCTTTGTTGTGGGGACAGGGCACGGGGGTGGGTACAGAGCCTAGAGAGAGCTTCTTCAGAGAAATTCTTGCTCTCGGCCTCTTTCAACTCCCAGCCTGTTGCACCCTCAAGATTGGTGCTAGGTTAGGGGTTGACAAATGGGGGCCTTGCAAGGCCCAGACCTTCAGTCAGATTTAAAGTGCTTCCCGTCCCCACTTTCTGAATCCTGCACTGGGGAGGGAGAATGGATGCTTCTGTCCATGCTCCCACCTTGTTCTACTTGTCCAATCCCTGTTCACTATCCCAGCTTTTGACTCCTGAATTAGGAAGAATAAATTAAGAAAATGGACAGCATTCAGAGATTGGTATTTTTTTACACGCTGCCCTTGATGTTCATGAAGCTAGACATAGGTCTTCCTCTTGGGATGCATTTTGTGGTTTTTAGGAAACTCGCCCACTGGGAACCCCCAGTGACCAGTCCTGTGATGTGGGATGTGGCTGGTTATTCCACAGCACAAGCTCTCAGCCCCTGACGTGGGGCCTTCACCCCATGACTCTCTGGTAAACCTCTAAAGCAAGGTCTCTTTGAAGATGGCTCCAGCCTGGCTCCCGCGAGCCCATGTGCGGTGGGTGGGAACCTCTCCTACATCCTTGCCTATGAGGAAGCTCAGTTCACTCCCAGTGCTGCTCACTGACTTCCTCTGAGTGCCACTCCTTACTTAGCACAGCTGAGTCCTGGCCCCTCCCCTTTAGATAGTTCAGCTGAGTCAGACACCAGTCCACAGAGACGCCCCTGGAGCCCCCACACTAGATCTCAGAATGGGGAGGAGGGCAAGACACCCCTCTTCTTCCCTTTGTTGTGGGGACAGGGCACGGGGGTGGGTACAGAGCCTAGAGAGAGCTTCTTCAGAGAAATTCTTGCTCTCGGCCTCTTTCAACTCCCAGCCTGTTGCACCCTCAAGATTGGTGCTAGGTTAGGGGTTGACATATGGGGGCCTTGCAAGGCCTGTGGGGCATGTGACAGCTACTATTTTGTTGTCAGTCTCCGGGGCAGACAAACAGAACGAGCCCCAGTTTAGCATGCTCCACACTTTAAAATAACAAGAAACGAGTTGGGGTTGTCAGGGTGTCCCCTGGTCCTCCCTCGCTCCCACCTGCCTCCTCCTCCTGGGCTCGGAGCCTTCGGGTGGCCACTTTCTCCTCCATGTCAGGCCTCCGCTTAGCAGAGCTTCGCACAGAGACCTGCGTTGCCCGCCCAGTCTAAACCAGCCCCTCTCACACCCTCTCAGCTCCCTCTTCCTTTCCTCCATGTATTATAACCGTGCGTAATCGGCTGAGTATCCATGTGGTTGATTTCTGTCTCTCGCACCAGACTGTTGGCCCCAGGACAGCGGCTCAGTTCCCTTGGTTGACAGCAGCCTCCTCAGGGCCCAGGACAGAGTTTAGCACGCAGCTCCCGCTCAGAAACGGTGGCGACCACAGCGCAGTTTCATGCCCTCGTTGCCTTGGGTGACTATTGGCTCTGCTGCTGACTAGCCATGGCTCTCAGGGAAGTTCCTTTCTTCAGCTGTAAAGGTGGGGCAACAGTGATATCACTTCTTAGGTGATATTATCTGGATGAATACAAGTAAGTGCTTAGAAGTGGGCCTGGCACATAGCAAGTACTTTGAAAGTGCTGAGGCCTGGCCGATGTGGCTCAGTGAGTTGTATCTTATGGTGTGGAAGTGCACAATCTGTGTTCCCACTCGCTCCATGGAGGGCATCTGGGTTGTTATAGGAACAATTAAAATAGAAATATGACTGGCTAAAACTAGTATATGAAATCTGATATCAAGTTCAATTTGAAGCAAAATGATGACATTATAGAAGTGCAATAGATTTGATGATGAAAAGATTTAGTAAAACATCAGTTATTTTATGGTGTCTTGAAGTTGTAAGAGACTTTGCATCACTCTGGAAAAATGTTCATCCGACTATGATGTCTCTAGTTGTTTAAAAATATAAAATGTTTATAAACCCAACGATAGTTATCAATTTGCATGACTCTCATAGAGCTATGGGAGATTCTTTTAAAACTAGAGATGTAGAGAATGTTCTAGTTTTTGTTATTTTTGTGAAATTCACAAAAGACCCATAAAATTAAAGCACTGGAAGTACTTAGATAAGAACTCCTTTTAAAGGTGTAGAATTCTTGATAATTTAGGTAAGATAAATTGTCTCACTGAGTTAAATGATCCTTTTGGGGTATAACAGAAACATGCTATAATTTACTAAATGCATCAAATTACTGGGCCCCTACATAAAGAAAGAAATATCATCTAAATATAAGTTTCCTTTTAGGGTAGTGGCTTACTTTTCCTGTTTCCCAAGATGCCTGCAGCTCTTATGTGCTTTTTATATGTAGCATTAATTTCGCAACACAATGCTCTTGAGAATTCACAGCATATCTCGTTTCCGCAGAAAAGTATTTTAGAGGATTACATTGCTTGGTTTTGTGTTACTGGCCCCACATAATCTCATATGCTCTATTTGACTGGATGAAAATTACCTTGGACGGTTGGGAAATTTTATGGATGATGATGTAGATATCTATTTCACCATCATATCTGCAACTGGCGTTCAGTTTTCTCCAAGGAAGGGGACGTAGGCACTGGTTAATCTCTAAACCTCTTGATCATGATAAAAAGTTAGCCAACTATAAGCAGTCAGGAAAATTAGTTTTATTAATACTTGCTTCCTGAGATTTCCTGAGACAGTTGCTAATGCAATATTAGATGGGAATAATAACAAAATGACTAGATGAGCCACAATTGGTTGGGAAAATTCCCTTCTCAAGTGATGGAATCTAAATTAACAATCACATGTCTTCATGTCATGATGTAAGCACAAGATAAAAGTAATGACACATAATTAATTAGTGAATTGTGGGAAAATGATGGCAAAGCAAACTTTGACAGCCTGGAAAAGGAATATTTCTTAAGCTGACAGTGTATTTCACTGTACCGGAAGGTGTGTTTGAATAGAGCCATAAGGAATTGTCATTTTTGTTGGTCAAAAACTAACAATTGTATGTGGTCCGGCCTATACAAACTACACATTGGACAAGACACTTCTAAACAGCAAAATCGCAGCCTGCTCTCATTGCGGCGAGTGAGCAGCGATGAGATGGGGAGAGAAGGTGTAGCAACTGGATCACATGACACAGGAGACAAGAAGTCAAGTCTTTTGTGCAGCAAGCTAGTGATTTTTAGATGTTGAGCAACTGTCAGTCCTTCAGCCTCATCAGCACCTCTGTGCAGGGAGGTGTTCACAGGTGCATTGAGGTGTGAGTCTGGATCGGTCTAGAGAAAGAAGAACCAGCCATTCCCAGCATGACAGGGACCTGCAATCGATGCTAAAACAGTGTGGAGAAAAAAACATGGAAAAGGCAAAAAAAATAATAAAAATCATGGAAAGATATGGCACTACAGTGAAAGGAGCAGTGCCTCGTATATATTTCTATCCTGGTGTGTGACATGTTTATTTGTTGCTTTATAAAATAGCTCCTGT
>NW_006297152.1:1639373-1648679 GCF_000327345.1 Myotis davidii
CATGTGTCACTTGAGAACTGCTTTGGATTGATGAACTACCACACTCCAGTGAGGGACAAAGCCACGCTTCTCTATTTGAAATGTGGCTGCGTTTCCAGAATGAGTTGTTCTGGTTGTTGGCACAAGTAGCCCATGTCAGTTTTAAAAATCATACAACGTCCTGGATCTGAACTTCTGTTAGCCGCTCTTTGCCCAATCCCCTAACTTTGGTGCATTATCAGACGTGCAGGGGAGACCATCAGAGGCTCCTGCGTGCGGAGCATTGGCTGCGCACAATAGGAGATAAAAGGAAAGCAGTCCTTCTGTTTTGTGTGCAGGGCTCAGAAATGGTCTATGTTCTCTCTAGTTGAAGAGGGAAAACAAGGACATGAGGCCAGACAGAGTTTTAGAATTATTCTCAAGGCACTTTCCAGGCTCCCCAGGGAGCATAGATGGCGAACCACCACCGCACAGAGTAGGTAAAATAAAAATTGAACGCGCAGTTATAAATTCTGTAGAAAGGGGTCGTGTTTATATCCTTGTCTGACTCTGAGTGACTGTGGGGCATTGACTGGCACTGACTTTTAAGAGAAGACTCAGACAGCAACCAGCTGAAAATCCACACGCGTGGAAGAGAAGCTATTACAAAGGAGAGCGATGCTGAAGGGAGGCTAGGAGCGGGGAGGGGAAGGCTTGGGTCCTTACAGGCACCCTTTGCTTTCTACAAAGTTCCTTTCTGCTAAAAGATGAACTCAGTGCTCAGATTTCAACTCATTTTCCCTTAAGAGGCTTTTTACAGCCTACTATAGGTCACTCAAATTAAAATGTAAACAACCACGGGAAACGTCAATTCTATATGAATTGAGACCTCATGAATAATCCAAGTTATTTTTCCTTTTGGAGCACTTTCAACATGTGTAGATTGTAATTCAACGTTCATGCACTGTGCACATTTCACTCCCACGCATCTATCATGTGCAAGAATGTAACACCAGGCATCAGGCTGCCGACATTGTCTGTGTTTACAAAGATAATGCAAGAAGAAAAAAGTTATGGCAAATCTTCAAAAAAGGAGAGTTAACCTGATTCTTCCTCAGTCTGAATCACTTTAAAACCATCTCACATTCTTCTCGGAGACGTCCTCTGCTTCTGACTTGGTTACCAGGAAAGAGTTAAACTCACATGAGTATTTTTTTTTAAATATATTTTTATTGATTTCAGAGAGGAAGGGATAGGGAGAGAGAAACATCAATGATGATGGAGAATCATTGATCGGCTGCCTCCTACACACCCCGTACTGGGGATCGAGTCCACAACCTGGGCATGGGCCCTTGACTGGGATCTCCTGGTGCATAAATCGATGTTCAACCACTGGGACATACAGGCCAGGCTCAAGTTAATATTATTAGGAAATTCCGGGGAAGCCAACATGACTAAGATTGGAATGTATCATTATAATTTTAAATAACGTGAAATTGGCTGCAAACACGTTTTCTTGAGGACAGATTTCTGGTTTATTTCTTAGGTTTCACATCCCCGTGGCCAAAATAAGTGCAAATATTTATCATCCCACTGTATTTTACTAACTATTCCCCTCCCTTCGCAACCCAAACTCAGCCAAGATAGTGAAGCCTGTTTCCTTCCACATGGCCTGCCATGGCCTGCCAAGAAGCAGGCACACAAATGGCAATATCTAAAAGGCTGCAGATTGAACGAATAAAGCGGGTGTTTGAAAGATCAGATTAACAAATCGCACCATGTTAACCATGCGGTCGGATTTCATCCTCCCCCTTCATGTTTTTCTATTTATAATATTTATTTAAACATATCTCAGGGGCGAGGAAACATTGTCGGCAGTCACATTTCAAAGCCTTTCTGCGTTTTTAATGTTTTCAACCATCTCTTGACCAATAACCTTGGCTTTAATTTTACAGACACAGCTGAGCTCTGTATCACTTGCATGCTTTCACTTTCCTCCTGGTCACCTCTAAAATCCCTGTGTCCATTGACTGGTGTCGTTGTAAGAGATAATGGGCAGGGGACTTAGACACAGAAATACAGGCGAGAAGTCCACGTGAACACAGAGGCAGAGACTGGAGTTGGCCTGTTGTAAACCAAGCAAACCTAGAGCTACCAGAAGCTGAACGAGGGAAGCAAGGATTCCCCCAGGGCCTTGAGGAAAGGTGGTCGTGCCAGCACCTTGATTTTGGACCTCCAGCCTCTAGCGCGGTTAGAGAATAAATTCCTGTTGTATTAAGCTACCACGTTTGTGATAGTCTGGTGTGGCAGCCCTAAGCAACGAATACAGTTTGATTAAGGTTGTATTTGTCAGTCTCTTGACTACCAAGTTACTAGTCTTCCCTCTCCATTCTCACCGTATGAAAGCAAGTTGCTAAGTCCAGCCCACACTTACAGGGCGAGGACGTTACGCTCCACATTTTGAAGTGGGGAGTATTTGGCATTCCTCTATAGGAAAGATTTGTCACTTTTTTCCCCATTTATTTATTCAGTTATTCATTTATACTATTATGGCCTTACGTATGTTTACCTTAAATTTTGGTCAATGGGAGTTCTTCCAATTGGCTATTGTGTCCCTTTGACATGTCCCCATCTTTTTTTTTTTTTTTGAGTATTCCTTTACTTACTATGGGTATCCCCATAGATTTTTGATGCCACTAATCACATATCAAATTCCCAAGCATTGTTTATTCTCTCCATCCCGATGCATGAGTGTGTGTGTCTGTGTGCATGTATGAGTATGTGTACGCCCATACCATGTTGTCATTACTATGGCTTTTTGGTTTGTCTTATTATGTGGTAAGGAGAGTTCCTTCATCTCCTCTGTACCTGCTGTTCTTCTTTCTCAAAATTATCTTAGTTATTTGTATTAGAGTTCTCGAGAAGTGTGAACATTATCTGTGTCAGACCTTACTGCTTAGATGACCCCAAACATTATTTCCAGCCTATCTTTGAGCTACCAAGGATTCCCTAATGAAATATTCTGATTTCCTAGTTAGGGATGGTTCTGCCAGTGAAATGTAAGCTGGAGTCTGTTGTGAGGAGGATTCCTGTGGGGGGAACAATAGTTTTCTTGAAAAATGAGATGGATGTCCCTGGCACAACCTTCCCCCTTCCATTTGTCCTTAAATGTGGATACAATGCCTGAAGCGATGGCAGCCACCTTGTACCCAAGATGGAAAAGACAAGAGTTGCAGAAATGATCTCCATGGTATTACTACATCCATGAATGAAGGCAAGCACTATTTGCCTTTAGATAGTGAGAAAAAATAAACTCTCATTTGATTAAATTACTATAAGTTGAGCTTTTCTGGTATGTGTAGCTGAACAAAAGCTTCAATGGCTATGCAGCTTGTTTTCTGATCTATTTCCTAACTGGATATTGCTGGCATAGGGGAACACCACTAATTTATGTGGTTGGGTCTTGGGTCTAATGAACGTGCTGAGTTTTCTGGTTAGTTCTATTGAACAACTGGGTTTGTCTGTTGGATCGATTTGCTCAAGTTTTCTATGTGGAGGATCAAATCATATAGAAGTAATGTGAGTCTGTATCTCTTCCCAATCCTGATCAGAATTCCTTCATTTCTTTACCTCAATGTACTAGCCAGGACTTCACAGTCCCAACAGCTATTCAATCATTCTACAAATATTTACTGTTTTAGGCCAGACATTGTTCTAGCCCAGCCGTGGGCAAACTACGGCCCGTGGGCTGGATCCGGCCCGTTTGAAATGAATAAAACTTTCATTCTACAAATATTTACTGTTTTAGGCCAGACATTGTTCTAGCCACTGCAGTGACCAACACTCCTCCACTATGCTACTAAGGATACTCTTTTGTTGCTTATCCTAAAGAGAATTCAAGTAAAGTTTCTCTTTACCATGATTCTTACTGAGGTTTTGGCAAATAGCCTTCCTAAGGTCAAGGGAATTCTATCTATTTCTAATTTCCAATAATTCGAAATTAATTTATTAAATTGTATTCGGTCCTTTTTTATGGGCTGATCGTGGTAGTGATGTGATTTTTTTTCCAGTGTTAATTTGCTCTAGGACCCATTTGTTCATCTTTCTAACAGCCTAGAGCCGGGGTCGGCAAACTGCGGCTCGCGAGCCACATGCGGCTCTTTGGCCCCTTTACTGTCCAACGTTCACATCCATACATAGTAATTGGGACTTTATCGTGTGAACAATCTTAGCCTTGGTCTCTATTGATACATCTTTGCTCTTGATCTTTCCTGAATCTTCCTTTGTTGCCCGGGTGAGTCTCAGCTTTCGGTGGATTTCTTGGCTGCAATCCCCATGTCTTCATTGTCTATTTCTTCTGTAGTCAAGATTTTTTACTTCTTGATGTTCAAATGCAGTTCTGCTTTGGCACTTTCTTTCACTCACTTCCCTCCGAAGTTATTTCAAATCACTGTTACTTTCTGCACGCAACCATTTCCCTTGTAATTTCTTCTTTAGCCCAGGTGTTATTTCTTAGAATATGTTCCTGTTTCCAAATATGCCAGCTGTCATACTTTTTTATTATCACCTCTGGCCCGGTCTGGTCGGTAAGTTCACTGAGACTGTCTTTCCTTATAATACCTGCCACAGATATTGTATACCTCTATAAGGGCTTAATGCACTTTTATGATAGAACTGGTAGTTCCAGTAGAAAATTACAAAAATTGATGTTTACACAGCATCGTCGTCATTGCAGGCTATGCTGATTGATTTTTTCCTGCCAGACTGTAAAGAATTATCCTCTCAAGAAAGTCATATCCTATAAATCTCCCAGCTGAAGAGGACCATTGAACAAACAAAAAGCTTAAGAATTGCAAGTAGATGGTTATATTCTTACTTTTGATGCAGCTCATATATCAACCTAGCGATTGAGCAACTCTCTCCCTCCTTTCATTATGAGGGAAGCACGCCACAAAGCTGTAAAGGCCTGGGAAAATAATGACACAGCACTGTTTTCAGCTCTGTATCTATTTGTTTGCCCAACCCAATGAAGCCAAATGACTTATATAGGACTATAGATGCCATTTCTTGCTTTCATATCCCTTCACACATATGGCTATTTCACTGTCTGCTGAAGATATCTGAAACTCCTCTCCACCTTAAATAAATTGTTGGGAGTTTATCACTTTGCTAGAAATGATGAACTAAGAGTCATTGTATGTGGGTCCCTGAAAGACATAAATAGGTATAAATTTCCATTTAAAATTTCTCAGTTAATTTTAAAACACAGAGACTAAGATATGAATTACGGACACATCTTAAATCACTTACTGGCTCAAGGCATTCATAAATAGTTTGATCAAACAGACCTTCCATTGCTAGTTCTATGCTATTTATTATCCTGACCCTAACTATTATTTATGGATGACAGCCTAAAGACACTGACCTCGGATGAACGACTGTTCTGTGGCATCTATTGGTCACAATGAAGAAGTCACTATGGAAACTGTGGCCTCTTTCCCCCTCCCCTTGCCCACCTTCCTCCCATTCACTGTTCAAGAGCTCCTGGATACATTCATGTACACTGCATGGGCCATGAGAATTGTGGAGCAGATGACCTTAATTTTGAATGCAGAGCCAAGTTCCTTGGAGGAAAGAGGGATGTCTCTGATGTAGGGAGATGGGCTGGGAAAGAGACACATCCTTGGCCAAAGAGAGTCTATTTCAAAGAGCCCCGCCTAGTCCAAATCAGTTAGAGGACCTCCCACCTCCCCACCCCCAGCCAAAGGCACGTTTATCTGTAGGACTTAGTTGTTTGTAAGGCACATCTGTTCTGCTTTTTTATCAATCCTTTGGGTATGAAATGTGTTTCTAGATATGAAAACTCAGTTTGTAATATTGTGCCTTTGTGGAATGATGGTTCAGCTTAAAACATCGTGACTTGTACCAGTAGTTGTCCAAGGAACCAATCAATAGGTTGTAGGTAGTGGATCATAGGCATCTGAATATTTCTGTGTTTATTTCTTTTTGTACAGGGGCATGTCTCAGCACAAACAATGTGCTCTTTATCTCATGAGCATGTTCAGTTCATTCACTCATCCAACAGAGGATGTGCATGTTCTGCCTCATATTTTTAGCAGAGGTGAATGCTACCCATTTCCCGCTGGGTGGGGGACTAGTGGAGTGAACACTTCAGTATCTTTCTCTTTGGATTAACCAATTTTATTGGTCAGTGCCATGGCCTGACAATGGGAAATTTCTCTCTTTGGAAATGCTTGTGGCCCGTGTTCATGCAAAACGGGCCCACACGACTATTCTCCACATCATAGCTTCCTGGAAGGGGCTTCATAATGGACTAGGGATAGAGAAGGGGAAGTCTTACATTAGTCTGAGGTTCTAACTGCGTTATCAATCTTGGTCCTTCCTCCCTCACTTCCTTCCTTCCTTCCTTCCTTCCTTCCTTCCTTCCTTCCTTCCTTCCTTCCTTCCTTCCTTCCATCCTAGAACCAAAACATACTTTCTACCTTTTGGACTCCTTAGAAACCTATCTGAATGGGAAGTACTTCTACTTGGTCTTCATATTTTGTTGACAATTTGCTCAGCCTCAGATCAACTCTTTAAAAAAAAAATCAACATCAGCTGTGGGATCAGTTTCCCTAAAGCCTCTCAGTTATGTCCCACCCTGGAGTAGGTCACCAGACTTGCCTACTGGATGCAGAGATATGACTCTTCTGTGGGCACCGGAGTCATCCAAGTTTGGGTTTGCACATTTTACTTACATGTGAATCCCCGGTTGGGTTTTGTGAAATGCAGATTCTGACACAGGACCTCCGGGTGGGCTCTGAGAATCTGCATGTCTAACAAATGCTCAGGTGATGCCCATCTGCTGGCCTGCAGACCACACTCTGAGAAACAGCCCTAAGTTTTAAGGATCTGTGAGGAGTAAATTTCATGTTTTATTCCTTAGAACACGTTTCTGTCTTTTTTTCTGTATCCTCTCTGGTTTATTAGAGATTCAATCATTTATTTAGCAAATGTTTTTTCAGCACCTACAATATGACTGGCATTACTGTTCACAATTAGTGAACAAAACAGGTCAACACCCCTGCCTTTCAGGGAATACCATAGTTTAAGTGTGACTTCTAAGTAAGAAACAAATGCCATATGTCTGTTATACTACCTGTCTTCTGTTCCTAGTTTCACAAAATAACAGTTTAAATTATTATCACAGGATAAAGACAGATAGCCCCACGCTTTCTTACCCGTGGTTGTATGTGGTGGTCTCTACTTAATGCTGTTTTAATTTTAATAGGAGCTTTAAAAATACTCTGCTTACAATATTATCCTTTTTTTTTTTTTTTAAGAAAAATTAGCTTGTATCTTCTGGTTGAAAGTTGTTAAAAGGATAAACCATGAAGAAAGAGAATGCTAAAACTTTTGCAAAATAAGCATTTTTTTTAAAAAATATATTTTACTGAGTTTTTACAGAGAAGAAGGGACAGAGATAGAGAGTTAGAAACATCAATGAGAGAGAAACATCTATCAGTTGCCTCCCGCACATCTCCCACTTGGGATGTGCCCGCAACCCAGGCACATGCCCTTGACCGGAATCGAACCTGGGACCCTTCAGTCCGCAGGCCGACGCTCCATCCACTGAGCCAAACCGGTTTCGGCAAGCATTTTTTTTTTATAAAAGAAAATTTGAGTTCCATATCTCTACAAGTTTTCTTTTAGACTGACTTTCCCTCACTTATTATTTTGCTTTTCTTTTTCACCACAGGAAGGAATCCTCAATACATGTTAAAATTCAGGGTGTCCTGGTGCGCGTTTCTTTCCACAATACATTTCAAGGCAAAGCATTTGAAGTGGAGGAAACTTCAAAGCTGAACCCCAAGCTTTTGAAGTGGATCTCCCCGAGACTGACTGTTAAAACAAGAGGCTAATGTGCTTACTCCCCCTTGTGCTTCACACATGATGGAGGAGAAATCTGTAGTGATAATCAGCGCCTCTACCGTGGCCTAAAGAACTTAAACCAAGATGCATGAGTAGCCAAATGGTAATTTAAGATTTTGGAGGTGAAATAAAAAAAAAATGTGTTTGAGAGTATAGAAGGAAGGTTGGAGGCTCTCTTTACTACCTGTGAACACTGGGTTAAAACAACTTTAATTTTCAAGCTTGGTTTGGAAGAAAATGACTGTGAGGTGACTATAAAAATGCAAATTTAAGATCTTTAAACTAACCCACCTCATAGAGCTCAAGCCAATCTGTTTTTAGTGTGTTTAAAATGAGGTCAAATGTCCTTTGAAATAGAATAAAACAATAAAAAGAGATTTTCAGGAAAGTACAATAAAACCACAATATCTAATCCCCCTCCCCCCCTTTTTTTAAAAAGCAAAAATATTGATAGGATAATTGGTTGTGATAAAATAGTTCTAATAGGTACAAATCATAATTATATGGCAGGTTCCCTTGCTTTCTAAATGAAGTTGTAATTTTCTAGAGCTTTCTAAACACTAAATTTTTATGTTAATCAATGACATGTCATGCTGGGAAAAATCTCAAACTCGATGTCTTTTAATTTTGAATTTATCGTCTCCAACAAAGGCTGAAAGAATTAAATACAAAGGAAATACAGAAGCATAAATCTTACAATGCCAAACTATGATAAAAAGATACACGTTGAGAAAATAATATGTGATTTCTATCCGAGCATCACCTTAGAAGCGAGGCCTCTGCTATGCATGTTACACGTATTAGAATGCTCAGTTTCCTAAATTCCCGTTACCCCATTTCATTGGTGAGGAAACAGGCTTATTGAACTTGAGTAACTTGCCCAAGGTGACATAGCTGAAGACGAGGAACTGAATGTGGCCTGAACTCTGTTGGTTTCCCAAATCCATTCACTCTGCCCCTGAGCAATCACTGTTTTCTTAACTGACCCCCCGCCCCGCCCCTCTGTGAAGAAGACAAATTGTTACAATGTGATTTTATAGATGGAGAAACTAAGGCTCAGAGATGTATTTTTTTCTATGAAGAAAAAAAAGTTAAGAAAAACAAAACTAGTAAACAGCAGCAGCAGGACTCAGGCGAGTTTATAGTTCCATTACTTTCTGCAAAATGGAAGTTCACGAGTTAATTCCTGCCCTGGCCTGTGTGGGTCAGCGGTTAGAGTGTAGGCCCATGCATCAAAGGATCAGGGGTTCGATTCCCAGTCAAGGGCACGTACCTGGGTTGCAGATTCAATTCCCTGGCTCCAGTTGGGGCATGCAGGAGGCAAACAATTGATGTGTCTCTCTCACATCTATGTTTCTCTCTCTCTCTCTCTCTCTCTCTCTCTCTCTTTCTCCTTCTGAAAACTCAATTAAAAAT
>NW_006297152.1:1648741-1650250 GCF_000327345.1 Myotis davidii
GTGTGGCTCAGCTGGTCAGAGCATCATCCCATGCCCCAAAGGGTCACAGGTTCAGTTCCTGTCTGGGACACATAGTGGATGCAGCCAATCAGGGTTTCTGTCTCTCCCTTCCTCTCTCTTTACAAACCAATAGAAACATATCCTCAGGTGAGGTTGAAAAAAAGAAAAAAAAAGAAAAAGGGGACTAAAAAAAAAGTCGATTCCTTTTCTCTGTTTTTTTTTTTTATCTCTACATTATTAAATGCTAAAAATTATTTCTTCACTCACTTGCCAACAAATATTTCTTTAGTGCCTGGTATTTTATTTATGAGGAGATTAAAATATTTAAGGGAGTTAGAATATTTAAGATGCTTCTCACTAATTCTTGCCTCCGCGAAAGTAAAAAGAGAACTCGCATGTCACACTTCTCTTGTTTGAAGCAAATACCAACGAAATCTCAAGGTAGTGCCTGTCTCAGCTTTCATATTTATTTTTAATTTTTATTTCAGGCCTCCAATAAGTTGGATCAAGTTTCGGTCAGCTGAGACACGACTTAGTTAATTTTGCTGGCAAATTGCCTCCTTGACTCAGGAAAAGTCAAGGCCTGCTCGTGTCTGGGCTGGAGTGATCTCTTTGTGTCCTGGAGGACATGCCTGCCTACTTTAAAGTAGGAACAAACTCACGTCAAAGGAGGGCTTCAGTGGGGAAGACTGTCTTTATGCTTGTGGCAGTCTGAAATTGAGGTGGGGGCAACAAGTGTGTTATTATCAAGAGTAAAAGATACTTGGGATCGGGGCAGTATTATTTGTCAACCTTTTCCAATTTCTTTGATTTTTAAATTTGTATTGGTAAACTAAGGCTTATGACAACATTTAAGCGTAAGGCCCGTGTGACCTTAACATCCCCATGTCTTTTACAGCTATGGTCTGATAGTGGGGGGGAACTGTTTGGGGTGGGGTATGGGTTGGGGTAGAAAGTTTATGGTTAAAGTTTTATTAATGTTCAATGAACTAAAGGACAGCTACACACCTGAAATGGCATTTTGGAAAAATACATAGACTATGCTCATGAAATAATGAAAACTAAAAAATGAGAAGACTGCAGATTGAGACCGCAGGCATCATAGAAAAGACTAGAAGGTAAAACATAAAATATTAGCTGTTATCTCTGGGTGGGGATGTTTACTATGAACTTAATGTTTTTCTAGTACTTTTCCTCTGTTTCTAAACTCCCTGTGGTGATCATGTAATATTACTTCAGAAAAGATTCACCAGGAGAAATCATTATTTTCTGGTTTTGGGGGTCAGTCAAAAAGATTGCCATTATGTTTAGATCTGGTTAAAATTTGACTCCCAAATCTTGTTTACCTCACTGGCTCTCTGTTTATTTCTTTTTAAAATATGTTTTATTGATTTTAGAGAGGAAGGGAGAGGGAGAGAGAGAGAGAAATATCAATGATGAGAGAGAATCATTGATTGGCTGCCTCCTGCACTCCCTCTACTAGGAATCGAGCCCTAAATCCTGGCAAGT
>NW_006297152.1:1653770-1654697 GCF_000327345.1 Myotis davidii
TATGAAGAAAAAAAATTTAAGAAAAACAAAACTAGTAAACAGCAGCAGCAGGACTCAGGCGAGTTTATAGTTCCATTACTTTCTGCAAAATGGAAGTTCACGAGTTAATTCCTGCCCTGGCCTGTGTGGGTCAGCGGTTAGAGTGTAGGCCCATGCATCAAAGGATCAGGGGTTCGATTCCCAGTCAAGGGCACGTACCTGGGTTGCAGATTCAATTCCCTGGCTCCAGTTGGGGCATGCAGGAGGCAAACAATTGATGTGTCTCTCTCACATCTATGTTTCTCTCTCTCACTCTCTCTCTCTCTCTCTCTCTTCCTCCTTCTGAAAACTCAATTAAAAATTATCCTCAGGTGAGGATTAACAAAGATAACAGATTAAACTGGGATAGTAATTTGGCACTATCAAAAATGTCCAATGGCCCTAGCTGGTGTGGCTCAGCTGGTCAGAGCATCATCCCATGCACCAAAGGGTCACAGGTTCAGTTCCTGTCTGGGACACATAGTGGATGCAGCCAATCAGGGTTTCTGTCTCTCCCTTCCTCTCTCTTTACAAACCAATAGAAACATATCCTCAGGTGAGGTTGAAAAAAAGAAAAAAAAAGAAAAAGGTGACTAAAAAAAAAGTCGATTCCTTTTCTCTGTTTTTTTTTTTTTTTATCTCTACATTTTTAAATGCTAAAAATTATTTCTTCACTCACTTGCCAACAAATATTTCTTTAGTGCCTGGTATTTTATTTATGAGGAGATTAAAATATTTAAGGGAGTTAGAATATTTAAGATGCTTCTCACTAATTCTTGCCTCCGCGAAAGTAAAAAGAGAACTCGCATGTCACACTTCTCTTGTTTGAAGCAAATACCAACGAAATCTCAAGGTAGTGCCTGTCTCAGCTTTCATATTTATTTTTAATTTTTATTTCAGGCCTCACAG
>NW_006297152.1:1654895-1671761 GCF_000327345.1 Myotis davidii
GTCTCCAATTGACTTCAAGCTCCTGCTTGTGCACTGCTTTAAAGAAATGGCTTTTAATTTTCTGTTTTTTTTTAAAATATGTTTTATTGATTTTAGAGAGGAAGGGAGAGGGAGAGAGAGAGAGAAATATCAATGATGAGAGAGAATCATTGATTGGCTGCCTCCTGCACTCCCTCTACTAGGAATCGAGCCCTAAATCCTGGCAAGTGCCCTTGACCAGGAATCAAACCATGCCCTCCTAGTTCATGGTTCTACATCCAACCACTGAGTGACACTGGTGGGGCATGGTTTTCTGTTTCTTTATCCCATTAAAGAATGCTGCGTAGTCATATAGGACTACTCAAGAAGAGATGGAAAACAGATGAGACACTTTAAATATCGTCCCCAAAGAGAGAAAGCAACGAAGAAACGGGACATCATAGAAACATCAGAGGAATAACCAGGGCAAAGATTCAGAAATCTTGCATTACGGTTTCAGAAAAGTCACCCAGTGATTCTCTTGACACCCTTCTCGATCTTTCCTCATGTGCTTCTTTCCTTTTTCCATTTTCCCTCTCTTCTTTCTTTCTCATATTCTTCCCTTCTCTTTCAAATCTCTGTGTTTTTGTTTGTTTGTTTTGACAATGACACCAATTAGAACTACCCACTATGTACACTGCAATGAAAGTTCATAAGGGGCTGAACCAGGTTTCCCATTTAGGTCCTCGGACTCCCAACCCCTACTTGCTTCTGCTTATTGAAATCCAAGGGCAGGAACTAGGGTTTGATTTTTTTTTCCATAGCAGCACAATTTATAATAACTAAGATTTGGAAACAGCCCAAGTGCCCATCAGCAGATGAGTGGATAAAAAAGCTGTGATACATTAACACCAGAATACCCTTTGTAATACTTTAAGCAAAGGATTAACAAAACAGCCTAATTAAATATGAAAAAAAACAAAACAAACAAACAAAAAACCAAAAACAACAACAAAAAACACACCTGTGGTACAGCCCTAGCTGGCTTGGCTCCGTGGATAGAGCGTCGGCCTGTGGACTGAAGCGTCCCAGGCTCCATTCCGGTCAAGGGCACATATGTAATACTTTCAGCAATAAAGATTAAAAAATAAAATCCCCCTCCCCCAAATAAAAATAAAGGAAATGCAGATTGCAAAAATGCTTGTGATGTTTCCAGATCCTTTTGATTTTCATTCAAACAAAAAAGAAAACGACACCAAAAGCAATCATATCTTCCAGCTTTTCCAATACCTAAGGGCAAGGCAATATGTGCAACAGATTCAGAGGCCATCTTCAAAATCAGAATACAAATACAAATGCAGAATACAAAAGCTAGGGCAGCCAAGTGCATAGGCTGCTGAAAACAAAGGACTGGACCACGAGCCACGGACATTTATATTCATGTTTCTAAAGAGCTCTCATTCATTATTCACTTAGATATAATTCTCTTCTTCAGCTGAGGTGAAAGGAGGAGAAATTTCCACTGGTTATGGGTGCAGTGGAATCAAAAAGCAATTTGTTTTTTTGTTAAAAGATAAAGGTGCTGCAAAGCTTCCCTGTACAAATGTGGCCGAGATTCAGCATCAACACATCCTCCCCGTTCGTTCTCTTGATAATGTTTGTTTCTTCAGTAAATTGCACACAAGTTTGCGACGTTGCTTGTTACGTTGACGACAATGATGCTTTAGCAATGATGCCTGTCTTTCACTGTGGATCTAATCTTTTGGAAGTCTTTCTGTCAAGATCTTTGAAGAAAATAAATGGTGTTAGTTACTCCAAAGCTTAGTTACCATGCAACTAATTGGCAATTCACATCTAAAGCTTAATTGCCTATGGCATCTCTGTTCATTTTTTGTTTAACAAGTGCTTAAAAATAGTGTCATAAAGTGAAATTCACATTGTATACAGTGAATCCTTTTAAAGTGAACAGTTCAGTGGCATCTAGTATAGTCACCAAGTTGTGCAACCACCATCTCCGTGTAGTTCCAAAACATGTCTATCACTCCTGAGCAGACCCCTATCCATTAAGCAGTTTCTCTACATTCCTTCCTCTGGCACGCATCTCTGCATTTATCTTTTCTGGATCATTCCTATAAACGCAGTCATATGACATGTGACCTTTTGTGTCTGGCAGATTTCACTGAGCACAATGTCTTTGAGGCTCTTCCACATTGTAGCATGTATCAGCACTTCATCCCTTCCCCCACCCTCCAGCTGTACGGAGGTGTAACTGACCAGTAAAGTTATGATATATTTATAAGGTGATTTCATATCCATCTACATTGTGAAATGATTTCCACAATTGAGTTAACACATCAATCACCTCCATCGCTATATATATATATATGTATTTTACCTTTGTGTGTGTGTGTGTTAAAACACCTATTGTCTTAGCAAATTTCAAGTATTTAATACAGTTTACCAACTGTAGTCACCATGCTATCCATTGGTCTTGTAGAACTTATTTATCCTCTTTTCCTCATCCCCAGCCCGTGGCAACCACCATTCTACTCTGTTTCTGTGAGTTCAATTAAAAAAAAAAAAGTTGTTTTAGATTTTACATACAAGTGCTGTCATGCAGTATTTGTCTTTCTGGCTTATTTCACGTAGCATAATTTCTTCCTGGTTCATCTAGGTTGTTGAAAATGACAGGATTTCCTTATTTTTTAAAGACGGAATAATATTCCTTTGTATTTTCAGGCCACGTTTCTATGTTTACTTACTTATTTATTTTTTTCTTGTATTCTCTCTTTCTTTCAATGCCTCTTCTGCTGCCCAACCCCTAATGCTCTAGGAATCACCTAATCAATAATTAGGTGCTGTGCCCAGGTTAATTCCAGGCGTAGCCTTTGTAGTTACAGGGTATCAGGTGCCTCTGAGTGCATTGTTTGCAGTGGCCTGAAGATGCTGAATGCCCCCCAGACTGTTCTGTGGGGGTGATGAAGAGGAATGCTCTTATATATCAAATCTTTCTGGAACTCCTGGTGTGTCAAATTATCACCTGGGGACAAAATGGAGAATTCACGGGCCCCTGAAAGTATATTAAATGTCATTCTTAAATGGTAGAGTTTTAAGGAAACACCTGTTAGCATGATAACCTCCCTTTTAAAGCATCTTACCCCATCCATGGGGCCCTGCAAGAATCATTACAAGATAAAATAGGAAGGTACTTCACAAACCACTTAGCAAGAATGGCAATAATTAACATTTTTCCTAAAGAAACACTTTAAACTTGAACTATCCAACTGTCAAATAATCCATTGCTAACAGAGTAACCTTGAGACTCTTTCACTCTAAGGAGAGTTACAAACGGTTAGGCACCGTTTTGCATATCAATTCGTAGCGACTCAACTCCTAGCTGACCTTTGACTAGTTCTGGTCCCTGAATTAAACATAAAGATAAACTTGTGACTCATCTGGATTTTAAATTTTGGATGCTGCTAGGAGAAGACGTTCAAGTAAATATTGCATTTTAATATGCTTATTTTTCTGAAGAGGGTGAATTGAGCATTTCAGATTTTCAAACCCATAATTCATTTCTCCGTGTTTTTCAAACGGAAAAATGAGCAGAGGAAAAAACCCATCTTTATGACTTTAGCTCTTTGTAGTATCTGACTTTGTGCTCAGTGAGATCATTTCCAAAAGGTTAAGTGACTTGGAAATTTACAAGATGTTCTTAGTTTCATGTCCTATTCAGTTTGTCTCCCAGGAGAGGATGTTGAAGACACTGCCCATGTTAGTCATCAGTATTTCTGACCTGTGGAACCATTTAAGTAAAGCTGTACTCAAGGAGAAGGGACGAGAGTCATAAAGATAATATGTATCTGGAGCTATAGCAGTCAGAATGAAATATCATGTGATTCCTGTACATATGGTGCTTTTAATAAGATACTGTATTTCAGAGTGACATAAAAATTATAGAACAAAGAAGCTGGTATATAATTAAGAGCTCAATCATGTGGTATGAATTGTAAATGCTAAAAAGATTCAAAGACAGGAGACATGAGTGTGGGTTTGGAGGATGTGAGGCAGACAGCAGAACGATCTGGGACTTTGTTATTGAAGGGGAGGTAGTATTTGTTCAGAAGCCAGGAGGAAGGAGTACAGGCTCCCCAGCGGGAGAGATGAGGAGGTGGCAGCCCTGGCCAGTGCAGCTCAGATGGTTGAGTGTTGTCCCATGCACCAAAAGGTCACTGGTTCAATTCCCGGTCAGGGCACATGCCTGGGTTTTGGGCTTTATCCCCAGTAGGTGGTATGCAGGACGCAGCCAATCGTTTCTCTCTCTCTCTCTCTCTCTCTCTCTCTCTCTTTCTTTCTTTCTCTCTCTCTCTCTAGAGAAAACAATTTTTTTAAAAAAGAGGGGGTGACAAAGGAGTGTTTTTGCCCAGTGGGAACCTGCTGGAGGAAGTTCTGATTGGAGAAAAGCCATCGCATGGGAATAAGTTGGAGAAGATGCTTTCTCATGATGATATGGTAGAACCACTAAGCCACCCAAGCAGCTGTTGGTTCTGGAAATAATGTTTTCCCCCCATGTCAATTTGGGAATATATATCTGAAGAGAGGATTGTGAACAGATAATGCAGCCGTTTTGGGGGACTGCATCCTGGCCCAGGCTCTTCCTCGCTGTGTGACCTTGGGAAGGTTTCTTCCTTTGTGGAGTCCCCTCACCTCTCTTCTGTCTACTTATCTTGCTTCACTTTCTCCTATTTTTCAACACACACCTTTCACACATATGCAGCTGATTCTGCCTCGGCCCATACACTTCTATCTTCTTATCTTTATACTGAGTCAAACCTTTTCATGAAAAAATCCTCCTGTGGCTTGAGGCCTTTGCAGGTTATGTGGTCCTCTTTGATGTCCCTCTCCTCTAGGCTCATGACATTTTGAATCTATATCATCCCCCATTCAGTCCTTACTCAGAAACTCTCATATTATTTTTGAGTGTGTGTTTCACACTTGGTTACAATTTATTTTTATAGCTGTGACCGTGATATAATATTAAATCCACAGGTGATGCTCATTGTGCACATGTCAGTGAAGTCACTGGGTTGATACATCTCAATTTTCGGTGTATTTTTTGGTTATTTGCATGGACATTCTTAAGGATTGTGTACTAGAGTATGCTTTTAGAAGCTGGGGTCAGGGGGAAGATGTTGTCATATCCACCAGAGTTTTTATTTCCATTTTTTGGAGATCTTTCATAGCAAAAATTGACATAGGAAATAAGAGAATGAAATCCTGGAAATAAGTCTAGTGAAACATTTAATTAAAATCTATTTATAGTGTGGTTTTTATTTTTATTATTTTTTTATATTATGTTTTTAAATAAATATTTCCCATATGATGTTTTCATAATTTTAGGTGAATAGTCACACAGCTGTGTTTTTCTCCCTAAGAAATTTTATATTTTCATTAGATCTCCCAAGTATTACCTTAACAGAGTTTATTATATCTTAATGTTTATTCTTTATATAATGAGCTTTGAGGATTATCAAATATTAAAAGCAATTGCCATCCCATTTCCTTAGGCATTTTTACGGAAAAAAAACAAAATTTTGCCACTAAAATAATCATCATGAAGATAATTTGATCAACTCATAAACTTGTTCACATCTTAATGGCTAAAACGGATTTATAGGAATTTTGTTAATGAATATAGAGGTATCACACTCAGTACATATGGAACATCTTAATTGGTAGTTGGGTGGAATAATACATATTTTTCTTTTAATGTCTATTTTCTAAAGACCTGTAAGATTTTTTAAAAAGCACCTGAATTAAAATAATTTTGCTCTTTTATGTGATTTACTAAATTCTTCTTAAGAATCTTATTAGAACAATTGTTGCAAAATTATACTCAAATTACCAATGTGGCTTTAACAGTAGAGGAAATGGGTTTATTTTCCTTCACGTAGCATTTTATTCTTCAAAATCTGCTTATACTAGTAATGTTAATTTTGAATCCTCCAGTTGGCAAAAATAAACTTCTCTTTTTGTTGCTTTGTTAAAAAAAAAAAAAGTGTAACACTTGAATTTTAGGGAAAAATCCTACAAGCTTTTCATATGGTTCTTCAGAGTGTACATGTTATCAAGCTACATGGCATAGCAAACTATTTTTTGAGCAAGGCGATTATGTGTATTACCTTTAAAAATCAAGTTTTGAATAATTAATGCATCTATTTGGTACATAAATTCAAGAGTTTCAAAAAGAGATACAAGTAAAATACTTTTCTACTTACTTTTGTCTACCAGCAACCCAATTTGCTGAGTTAACTGCAATCAGTTTATTATATGTCCTTCCAAAGAGCTTATGTTTAGAGATATTTTAATATATGCATATTCTATGTTTCACTCAAATAGTGAATAGCACAATTCTCCATCTTTTTCGCTAAACAATATTTAGTGGCGGAATGTTTAGTTTCAGAACCTGAGTTATACTTTTTAGTGGCTGTTAATAAATCTGTTACATGTATGTACCAAGATGTGCCAGTCCCCTACCAATGGGTTAGCGTCAGTCTCTTTCTTAATCTTTTGCTCAACAAATAGCTTTGCATCTACAAAGGGAATTCATTTTAGAGTGTTCCCAAGGACAAATTTGTAGATGTCAGGTTGTTGGCACAAAGGGACTGTGCCTTTTATAACTTGGTGGACATTGATAAGCTACCAACATAAAAGTCGCACTAGTTTTGCAACAGTGAGAAGGATAAGGGCTGTTTATCTCTGTTCTCACCCAAAAAGTGTCAAATGTTTTGCTTTTTGGAGTTCTGATTTAGTAAGTCCATAAATAAGGTAATAAATGATTTCATGGTTTTATGTAGAATTTCTTTTACTATGAGTAGAGTTCAATATCTATTAAATGCTTGAGCCATTTCTATTATATTACAATTTATCTGTTTATAGCCTCTGTCCATTTTTTTTTCCCTATCAGTATGTTGTTGGCCTTAGTAGGAATGACTAAGGTTGGCCATTTACTAAGGCCTAAAGTTGTATCTCTTCATAAGGTTTAAAATATGTCTTCATATAGAGTTTTTACATTTGGATTAAGTTTATTTCTAATTTACTCTTTTGAGTGTGTGTGTTTTCCTCTCTAGAGTGTCTTCTAACTGGTTTTCAGTGTTTTTTGAATTCATTTTGAACTCAGTTATCTTTATGAATTCTCATATTTTTTTGTAGTATAGTAGTTTTGAAGTGGGTTATCTTGGATTTTCCTGGTTCATAAGCGTGTAATTTTCAAAGAATGGAAATGTTCCCCCCTTCTTTCTACTGTTCATGCCTTGTATTTCTTTCTTTTATTTAACTGCATTGGTTAGTAGGTTGAGAACAATACTTGGCAGTTGTGGTGATAGTTAACGGCCTAGTCCTGTCCTTGACTTAATGGAAATTATTGCTTTTTGACTCTTTTAGAAAGCAATTCATCTCATCTATGTTTCCATATTTATTTGTACATAATTGAGAAGTCTGTTTTGATTTGTGGTCCCCCCCTACTTTTGTTTACTTTCTCTTCTCTTTATTAATTTACCGTTTATTTGCAAAGGGCCACTTACTAAAACTGAAAGTTCATGTTTTTTTGTTTTTTAAAAAAATATTTTATTGATTTTCTACTAAAACTGAAAGTTCATGTTTTTAAAAAAAATATTTTATTGATTTTTTACAGAGAGGAAGAGAGAGGGATAGAGAGTTAGAAACATCGATGAGAGAGAAACATCAATTAGCTGCCTCCTGCACCCCACCCCACTCCCCACTGGTGATGTGCCCACAACCAAGGTAGTGGCTTTTAGTCTTCTATATGCTGTTAATGGAAATCCTATATATTTTTTATAAAAAGTTACCAATATTTGTGTTTTAGGAAGTACTTTTCTTTAGCTACTCTCACCCCTTTCTCTCTCACTGTATTTCTCTCTTCCATTCTTCTTCCCCTTTATGACGATTTTCATCTTGTAAATATTGGCTTTTGTTTCGTAAGTACTGAATTTCTTGGATTTGAAACATAGTTAGGGAAGCACAGAAACCATGAGGCTTCACTGGCTACACATTGTGGATGAGCTGCTATGACGATTTTCATCTTGTAAATACTGGCTTTTGTTTGGTAAGTACTGAATTTCTTGGATTTGAAGCATAGTTAGGGAAGGCTTCACTGGCTACACATTGTGGATGAGCTGCAGTTGTATTTTGCAAGAATCCTGAAGAAACTGTTAGTGACAACACCAGACTCTAAGATGACCCTCAGCCAAGGAATGTGGGTGCAGAGTTTTAGCTCATGGGAACGAAACTCTTCCTAATGGTCAGAACTTTCACAAACTCTGAGATGTGTGACACACACCCCACCCCCTGCCCCAGCATTTTTCTGCGAGATTGCATGCTTGCTCTACAGTCTGTTCCAAATGTAACAGTGTCTAACATGTAGTATTGGGTTCTCTCAGCTCAGGAACCTTTTCTTCGAGGTTTAGCTAAATATGCCCCAGGCCCCTATCTCTACCTTCTTTGTTCAATGTTCTCCTAAAGTTTTTATTACTATCTGGAGACTCTTAGCCTATAGTCCAGCGGTTCTCAACCTGTGGGTCGCGACCTCTTTGGGGGTCGAACGACCCTTTCACAGGGGTCGCCTAAGACCATCGGAAAACACATATATAATTACATACTGTTTTTGTGATTAATCACTATGCTTTAATTATGTTCAATTTGTAACAATGAAATTGGGGGCCACCACAACATGAGGAACTGTATTAAAGGGTCGCGGCATTAGGAAGGTTGAGAACCACTGCTATAGTCAATTTTGACTCTGACAGTCATGTATCCCATTCTTGGCACTAACTGTATTTTTAATTTCTATTAATATTTGTTACTATGTGTTATTATTTAATTTCTCATTTAAAAAATTACTCAACTAAATGGTAAAAATCTTTGAGGAAATGCATAGTCTGTGTACTTCCTTGAGTCACTAACACAGTGCCTTGCTCATTCATATTCATGATTATTTGACTAATGTTGGTCTCATCCTTGGTCTCCCATATTCCACGATGGCAAGAGTCTTATTCATTTTTGTTGGATATTGAATCCCTAGGGCTGAACACAGGAGTTAAACCCCATAGCAAGTTCTCAAAATATTAATATTAATGCCAATACTCATTCTGCATTCTAAGGTATTAGAAAATACACTGACTTTTGAAACAGACAGACTTTAGTTCTGTTCTTAATAGCAACAGGAACTTGTACAAATTAGTTAACCTTTTTGAAACCAGTTTGCTCATTTGTAAATGAAATAATGACAGTGCCAGCCACACATGATTGTTGCAGTCATTTAGCACTTAGGATGAGCTTAAGAAATGGTTTGCTTGAAATAGATATGGAATACAAATGAACTGTTGTCAAGAATTACCTCATGATCTAGAAAGTTCACTACAGAATAACATAAAAGTGCGTTCCTTCCTGAAAGTCCTAGAACACCATACATCAGAGGATCCTGGGTCACGTCCTAGGAGGACTCTGAAATATCATCCATACAATCTCTGCCTAACCGCTCTGTACTCCAGCATTGCCCCATGGGCCGGCTCCCAGCGATCGATGTTTACAATCTATAAAGATGTTCTGTGTCAAAAGGGTTTTGTACTAAAATTTTTTTTATAAGATCTAAATTAAAAAGTTGTGTTCTTTAAGGAGTACTTCTCATACTTTTTAATATGCCTTGAAGATGCTATAACTTGTAGCATTTTCCATTCTCATTTGCCCACCAATCCTTTTTTTCTTTACTTGCACCCTGTAGGATTACTTAGTGAGTGTTTCTCAGACTATCCTTGAAAAAAATTTAGGACGGTTGGTTTCTAGTCTTGTGCCAAAATGCTAGGAAAGTAACCCATTCCAGTGAACCAGATGCCCTTCTTTAGAATATAGAAGAAGGGGTTAAAATACTTATGGCTAAGTGTAACAGATATTCCTAAAATTCATGCTTTGTGAGAACAACCACTGTAACACTTAAATAATAAGGTAAGTTAAAAAAAATTGCCTTAATCTCCTTACAACCTTTAAGAGACTCAGATCACCACCTCCCCTTCAGTGTGGAAGATTTAATTGGCATGCTGGAGAGCAACAGAAAGCTTGTTGTCATTCTAAATGCATGCCTCTGAGCAGAGAAATTTAAGCATAACAGCAATAGAACCCTACAGGTAGAACTAGATAGAAATGAATAAGAATATAACATCCTGCATTGCATAGCCAGGAGATTTTATTTTTGACTCTTTATAGGGGTCAGAAAATGACAAAACTTCTATTCATTGGCGATTATATGGTGCAAATTGAAGTCTGGTTGCCATTTTTAAAAGTTTTGAGATGCTTTCATGAAGCTGAGAAATTGCTTTTTTTTTTTTCCACATGTCATGGCTGTGAATCTGTTGGAAGCATTACACAACATTGTGGCTATTGTCCTAAACCAACATCTTTTATTATTGCAGTTTACTTTTTAATGATTTCTAAGGGCTGATGTTGAAAAGTTGAGCTCTCTCCAGAATGTTTTGCTTGGACTCTCCATGTGATAATCTGAGATATTAGGAACAGTAATCCCAATAACATTTAATATTTTCTTTCATTTTTTAAGCAAAAATTTTCATCTTCTCAGGCTTTTCCCTCCAGAGGCAGAAACCATTCAATTTTTTCTGAATAAGAAGTTAAAAGGTAAAACAAAAATGGTCAGTGTGGCTCAATGGTTGAGCATTGACATATGAACCAAGAAGTCACCGGTTCGATTCCTGGTCAGAGCACATGCACAGGTTGTGGGCTTGATCCCCAGTAGCGGGTGTGCAGGAGGCAGCCGATCAATGATTCTCTCTCATCATTGATGTTTCTATCTCTCTCTTCCTCTCCTTTCTTCTCTGCAATCAATAAAAAAAAATAAAAATAAAATAAAATAGGCCTGCGGAGACAAGAGCTGAGGATCTTCTGTGACGTTGTCCACACATCTTAAAATTATGTATGTATCTCAGAAAGGCAATATTCTCTAAGGTAAGGAGGTCTACAGATATCTATTAATTTTCACATTTGCTCATAACAGGCAAAACAAAGAAAACATTCTCAAAACCTAATTTTTCTATAATGAAAAACGTTTATTGAGAGTTTACCATATGTCAGACTTCAAAATAATGGTCAAATCATCACAACAGAAAAGCCTGGATGTCTCCCAGGTGCTCAGAGCCTGGTTCTTACCATCTACTGCTAATGCCTGGCCAGCTGCTGCCGCAGAAATCTATCTGAATTACTGGGGAACAGAGCCCCACCTTCCACTCCATTCCCCCTCCCACCTCGCCCTCTCCTCCACCCTTGCCTGTAAAGTAAAAGTACCCTGATTCCAATGCAAATAAATCGGTAACCTTGAGTAGGGGGAAGGTGTATAATTGAGAATGGGGCACAGAGGGGATGCCTGTCTATTCCTCATGTTTGGACCCTAGCTCAGCCAGCCACACCTGCCTGGTTAATGATGGAATGCAGGTTAGCATCTGGACCCCTCTCCTAAGAGACCTTTGCCAATGCCTTAGGGCAATGGTTCTCAACCTTCCTAATGCCACAACCCTTTAATACAGTTCCTCATGTTTTGGTGACCCCCAATTTCACTGTTACAAATTGAACAGAATTAAAGCATAGTGATTAATCACAAAAACAATATGTAATTATATATGTGTTTTCCGATGGTCTTAGGCGACCCCTGTGAAAGGGTCGTTCAACCCCCAAAGGGGTCGCGACCCACAGGTTGACAACCACTGCCTTAGGGGAAGAAGCTGAATAAGAAGTGAAAAGGAAATAAAATAAAATAAAGTAAAATGTGCACCATTCAGTATCTCTTTAAGAAATGGAGCTAAAATGCAGAGTTGGTTAATAGGATGGAACACCAGTGAATTTCCTCCAGGTTAGCCCAGTGACAGTGAGAACGGAAGAGGATTCTGGCTGGGCCCTCAGCTTGGCACCAGAACCTCTTGAGAATGGGAGCATCAAGGGAAGGCCGTGTCAGTCATGACCATTTGTGTGCCTGTGAGAGAGGCCCCTGAATGGCCCTGGACCTAGAGAAGCTGGTCTGGTGCTAAGAATTACAGTGAGCCCTAACCGGTTTGGCTCAGTGGATAGAGCGTATTCAAAATGCCTATTGCAGTGCCTGGCACAGAGTAGGCTTATTAATTGCCATTTCCCCAGGATGTGACTGTAGAAGTGGGTTCCACAGATGATGTTCTGGGTTCCAGCCATACTCTTTTCCTGTCCCCCAGATAGTATCTGCCTGTCTATTATTTTTGCTAGGCAGAAATAATCACTCGTACCATCACATTCTTTCCCTCATTTTTACCCCCTTTCAGGAGGAGCCTGAAATTGTCGGCTTCCCATTCGTGGAACCCTTTGTTATTTTTCACAGATTTGCTTCTATTTCAGAGCATTTACTGCATCTTTGCAAGGCTGAGTCCTTGAGGGCACCTAACCAAGTCTCTCATAGGCTCATTATATAATGTCTGCTGCCTGTAGATGTTGTGGAATATGATGGAACCATATTGCTCCTTTTACTATAATGTGTGTTTCATGTTCAGAAGAAATGTTTGGTATATTCTCACCCTGAGGATTGTCCAGGCAGTTCCCAAGGGTAGTGGTTCTATGATTTAGTTGTGATTTTGATGTGGCGGTGGGAGGAGGCGAGGTCAGCGTTTAACTCCCCTGCCATCTTGACCGGAAGTTACCATGGCGGTTAAAAGAGCAGGCAGAGCAGCAGGCGTAGGCAGGCTGGGAGGGATCAGCAACCTGTTCAGGCTTCCTGGTGTCTCCCACGCTTGCTGGGGCCCAGTTCCCTGTATCTCTTTTGCACTTGAAGCTGGATATGAGAGAATGTATGCCACCAAGGTCAGTGTTTAACTCCCCCGCCATCTTGACCGGAAGTTACCATGGCGGTTAAAAGAGCAGGCAGAGCAGCAGGCGTAGGCAGGCTGGGAGGGATCAGCAACCTGTTCAGGCTTCCTGGTGTCTCCCACGCTTGCTGGGGCCCAGTTCCCTGTATCTCTTTTGCACTTGAAGCTGGATATGAGAGAATGTATGCCACCCCGGTCATATGTACAACTGAGATCTTGTGGTCACCTGTGTCCTGTGTAAGTCATTCACTCTGAACCCGGGCTTCATAGCCAGCCATGAGCTTGTAAAGAAGGCCCTCCCCTCTGCTTCTCCCCGAGGAGCTTGTTACAGTCTCCATACAACATCCTGACCTACCTGTGGCCCTTCAGGTTCCCCAACATCGTTGGGTCCTAAGGTGATGGCAGAACTCCTGGCTCTACTGTCTATCCAGCCAGAGGCCATTCTCTTGCCCTTGGCCTCACTCAAGGCCAGTCAGTGGCTGTCAGGTCCCTCGGTAAATGTATCAGAGCATCTCCCCAAATGTGACGTATTTTGCCTTCCATATTGAAGAGACGCACAGTAGACTGTGCCTCTTTTCTTATTGGTGGGGTGAGGAGCTTGTCTTTTCCTTTAGAGGGGATACCCAACACCCCTTACACCAAGGAACCCTGACTTACCTTCTCACTGAGTTACCGGCCTCCTTAATCCTGCAGGATCTCTCCCCTGCTCTCTAGCACCTGTATCTCTCTCTCTTTTTAAAAAAATATATTTTATTGATTTTTTACAGAGAAGAAGGGAGAGGGATAGAGAGTTAGAAACATCGATGCAAGAGATCAATCAGCTGCCTCCTGCACACCCCCCAGTGGGGATGTGCCCGCAACCAAGGTACATGCCCTTGACCGGAATCGAACCTGGGACCCTTGAGTCCGCAGGCTGACGCTCTATCCACTGAGCCAAACCGGTTCGGCTACCTGTATCTCTTTCTATGGCATTGAGAGCAACTGCTATTTCCTGCTCCCCAGGACCTGTGAGCATGAGATGATGTCATCAAAGTAGTGACCCAGCATAGTGGTTAGGTGGCCAATGTTCTGTAGACTCAGCTATGGCACAGGTCAGACGGGTGGTTGAAGCGTGGGGCAGGACTGTGAAGGTGCACTGCTCTCTCGCCAAGTGACAGACATTGACTTCTGGCATCATCTCTACATTGGGATACAATGGAAGCACTTGCCAGATTAAGAGCGGCCTTCCAGGGGCCAGACCTCTATTGCTTTGCTTCTATAAGGAAACAACTTCCAAACAAGTCCTTTTTATTATCATGTGATTCAGCTCCTCAGAACCCACTTCTGTTTCCAAAACCTGTTCGACACTGGCCATGCTGTAAGAATTAAATGGGGTGTATTGGGTCACCAATCCTTCATCCTTTTAATCTTCAATGATGACATTTTCTCTACAATATCCCCCAGGGAAGCAGTTAGCTCTTGGCTCTTTAGGTTTGGAATTACTGTTTTGGTGAGGAGGAGGAGGAGGAGGAGGAGGTATTGACTTCTACTCCTCTTTTTTCCATCTTATCCCTTATTTTCATAGGCTAGTGAGCCAGTATAGGGGGACTTCTAGTTCCTAAAGATACCCATTTCAGTTCTTGGCTCAGAAACTGGGGGGGAAAACCCTTAAAATGTGTTGGAAGATTTACTGAGATTACCATGTCTGGACTCCATTTATTGTTTGTCACATCAGGACTCTATTTATTGGGTTTGGAATATTTTCCCTTAAAAACAACAATTACTATCTCAGTGAGCTATCCACATAATCTGTTTTGTGGATGCCCTGGTCACTGCCAAAGAACTGGATCATCCAATTGCTGGCCTTGATATTAGGAAAGGTACCCTACTTGGCTGCTAGAGCTGAAGGCATTTGCTACTCCAGGATCCTTCAAATCCAATTAAAATCAGAAGGCCCATTTCAGGATGGTATCTTGCCATGGAATCCCGAACTTACGCAGATCGGTGACTCAAAGAGCTTTTCATGGATACTGGCACTGTCCTCAAAGGACTTGGTGAAGGGTGTGCCTCCTGGATCACATTGGGGCACATAGTCTGAGAGTGAGTGGGCCTGGGTCATGTGGTAGAAACACTTCAGAACTGCTGTCTTCCAAAGTCTTCTGGGCCCATGCACCATGTTACACTGAGAAATTCCTGACACTTCAGCTGTGCTCTGTGTGGCTCAACGCGGAGGCGAGGGTTCTGTGAGCCTGCTGAGCACACTGTTAGGACCACTCCCAGCTACCAGGCAAGGACATCAGATCCCGAATTTCTGCGAAGTGAGCTCGTGTTGATAAATTCAGCCCCAGTATCAAGCTACATTCTTTTCTTCCTCAGCCAGATACTTCAAAATACATTCGTGCACATATTTCCCAGAGTTGGGACAACATATTAAGCAAGCAACGATCTGAATTGTTTTTGCTGTATTTTAAGGCTTGATTTTTTTTGTTGGCCTCTTGGGGCATGTTTAGATCTGGCTGCCATCATAGCACTGGTGATAACAAGGTGCGTGTGCATGCATGCATGTGCTTGTGTGTGCTCGTGTGTGTGTGTGTGTGTGTGTGTGTGTCCTGTATCTACATTCATGTTGGAGTAGAGCATGAGGAGAATTGACTTCATCTTTGCAGGTAGTTCTCTGAGGCCAGGAAGATACCTTACTTTTTTTCTCCACATATGAATATCTCATTTGAGTTTGCAGCAAGATATGTAAACTATAGAGACATAAAGACCACTCAGAAACCTTTGCCAAATTGTTGAAATCTAATTTCCCAAAGGATTTATTAGCATAACATCTCTTTTCCAGTCTGAGGTGGATTTCCCTGGGTCAGTGGGGTTAGATTGGCTGGGATAGAACTGGTCTCTTACTTTCTAAATCAAAATCAAGACCCAAATTATTCCACCGAGACCTTGCCTCGAATCTGCTAGTCCTTGGCATCCAAAATTCCCTCCTGCTCTCTGTCACCTCGGTGTTTTCTTCCTTTCTGTTCTTTCTCTTGCATTGAAGCATTCGGTCTTCCCTGAGAAAAGGAGATGAACTTGTTTACCATACATATTAATATATTAGACTCAAACATGAACTTGACTTTTATATACTCTCATGGGCATACAAACATATAACTGCAAATTTGAATCAATAAGGAACTCAACAAACATGCTTAAAAGTAGGAACAGAAACCCTTATACATCACTTATAACAGTGCTTATTTTTATACAAAAAAATGATCAACTGAAGTATAAGAGAATATAATAAATCAGGCATATTTTTTCAGTAACAAATATAATAAGCAATTTAAAAATTCAGACAGGAACCCATCCTAGGCAAATTTTACCAAATAAACGCCCCCCTCCCCCCGCCCCCCATAGCATTTGTGCTCACTTGCCTGGGGATCTGTGGAAACTGGCAGCAGAGACAAGTTCTTTTGATTCCTGTTGAGATTCCCATGATGCCAAGTTACTACTCGCGTCCCTGACCTTGGGCTGATGCCGCCCGGGAGAATGTTATTTACCTAAGGAAGAACAAAGCAGCCACCAGAGTTTACATTTTTATATATTATTTCTTTATTTTTATGAAGACATGATTAAGACAACCATAAAACATTGTGAAAGGAAATAACTCTGACTTCACCTCTAATCTGAACCCCGTGCCAGAGCAGCTGTTTTCATGCTCTTGAGTTCCCTTCATCTCTGGACCAGTCAGGACACGCTCAGGCTGCTCTCCGCTGCTCACCTTTCGTGGGTACTTAGCAAGCTTTCCGTCCCTTTGATTCTAATCAATTTCACGTACCAACAACCATACCAGTTTCTTTCTAGACTTCCATACTTTTATTCTCCCCCCTCTCTCGCTTTCTCTCTGCTCCCCTTGCTTCTCTCTCTTGACTAAATTGCCAATCTGCAGAACAATTATTTTTTAGTACTACATGTCCAAGGAGGGTTAGCAGTAGGCTCTGCCCAACCTTTCATCTCTCTCCTATCCCCTCCCCCTCCC
>NW_006297152.1:1671820-1682309 GCF_000327345.1 Myotis davidii
CCATTAAAATGCTTTCCTGGACACCACACCATTACTCCCCAGTACTCTAATCCATTCAGAGAATTATGCAATGGGTAAGATCCTTTTGACTTGATCCTTGCTTCAAGGCTGAGTTTTAATCAGCTTTGTTACTGCAAGCATTTCTACATTTTGCACTTTCCTGTTAGGGGCTCTCTGAATTTCTGGACACTGTTACCTTTCTTTCTTTTTTTTTTAATTTTTTATAAATATATTTTATTGATTTTTTACCATTTCTTGAGGGCCAAGGTAGAGGCAGCCGCCACGGCAGGCAGGGGCTGAGGGCAGTGGGGGCTGAGGCAGAGGTGGCCCCCGCTGTGGCCAGGGCTGAGCCCCTTGCACCAATTTTGTGCATTGAGCCTCTAGTACCCGGGACCCTTGAGTCCGCAGGCCGACGCTCTATCCACTGAGCCTGACCAGTCAGAGCTCCGTTACCTTTCTTTCTTGCTTTCAAACCGGGACAATTAGTTTCTGAGCTCATCTCGCTCCTGCAAACCTGGCCCAAAGCAACAAGAGCACGAGGACACAGTATTATAACGTCCTTTCCTCACCGCTTCCCCCAGAGCTACAGGTCAGTAGGCGTGTGATCTGCTCCCCAAGTTACCACCCATGACAATTTTTTGCAAGTTTTTGCCACCGAATAACGCCAATTACCACCTTTCCAATGGCTAATAAAATCTGTTCACAGATAAAGCCAGCAGTGTTCTGCCTGTCTGCCAACGGACCACTCGGTTAAGGTTTTTATTTCGGTAGCGCTCTGCCGGTAGGTGCGAGTTTTACCTCCCTCTGAACAACTCAGTTCTGGTGCAGCAACACACATCTCTAAAATCTTGATGACTTAACACAAGGAGAGTTTACTTCCTGTTCCTGATGCTCGAAACAAGTACACAAGACGAGTGTCTATGGGAGAGTTGGAAGGGGTCGACCTCAGCGAACGTACCTCAATCAGATTGAGGACGTTTTTAGCAAAGGCCAGCTTAGGAGTACCCTAATTAAGTTAATAACAATGCTCGTATATATATAGTTTAAGTTTAAAAAATTTGGCTCTCAAAAGAAATTTCAATCGTTGTACTGTTGATAGTTGGCTCTGTTGACTAATGAGTTTGCCGACCACTGCTCTAAGAGGGTTGACTCTCACAGTGACTCAGGCCATCAGACTGATGGAGAATCGCTTGAGCATGTCCCTGGGTGGCTGCTGAGACAGGAAAAGGGAATGTGCAGGGCCATAGTCTGAAATGACACACGTTCGTGCCCCTCACACGTCACTGATTATGATAAATCACGTGGTTGGGCCTAACTTCGATGCGTAATCCTACTGTACTGGGCTAAATTGTACCCCCCCTCCCCCCAAAAAATATGTGGAAGACCTAACCCCCAGGACCTTGGAATGGGACCTTATTTTGAAATAGGGCCTTTACAAAGAGAATCAAGTTAAAATGAAGTCATCAGGGTGGGCCCTCAACCACTATGTCTGGTGTCCTTATAAAAAAGGGGAATTTGGACAGAGACAAACACGCATAGAAGGAAGACGATGCGAAAATACAGGGAGAACATGATCTGTGAGCCAAGGAATGCCCGAGGTACCAGAAGCCAGGAGAGAGGCTCCCAGCGGAACCCACCCTGCGGACCCCTTGACTTTGGACTTCCAGCCTCCAGAACTGGGGAAAATACATTTCTGTTCTTAAGCCACTCAGACTGTGTGTGGTAAAGGAGCCCTAGCAAACTAATAACTGTGTCCGGAAGGAGGAGGAAGCTGGAATATTTGTGAACAGCATAAAGGACCATCACAATGTTCTTTATTTACATAAAATATATGTAATTCTACTACTTTTTCATCCAAGTTTATAGAAAAATTCCTTCACTTAACATCATGTAACATGTCTTTGTGTTTTTTATGCTGACATCTCATGTTCATTATTAAATTGCCGCATTGTATAATCTAAAGTCTTTAATTGACAACTTTTGTGCTGGGAATAAGTGGTATTATTTGCAAAATCAAACATTTAAAAAGACTACAAAGTTTTCAGTTAACATCAATTTCCAATAGATCAATAACTATGAGTTACCTAAAGGGGAAATGCATTATACAGTATTGCCAGGAATATACCTGGTGCCGAGTCTTAGAAAGTTAGAGAATCATTGCCAGAATATGACTGAGTTTATTATTGTATAGATAACATGCACCCATCTGTTCTGTTACTAGGCTGTCTCAGAGCTGATAAAAAAAATCAGAGATAAAAAATTTCTATCTCTAAATATTTCCAGCAGAATTTCATTTTTATCCCTTAATTCAGAGATAAATAAAGCAAGCCCTGGTTTTTCTAGGGAATAGTCCATGGAAAAAAAGTCCAAATTAAATTTGTTCTTATTCTCAATACCTGGTGTTGCTCAAGAAGAAGACACTTTGATCTTGAACTCTACTCAGATAGATTTACCCTTGAAAGGGAAGTTGTATTACATGCTGGAACACTTTCTTCTTTCCCGCTCCAGCGTTAAATTATGTATGACTCCCTGGTGTATATAAATATTTCCTTCTCGCTGGAATCTCACTTGCAGATAGCGGAATGTCATAAATATAAGTAAAAAAATAGCAACGGGCTCAGCATACTCAAGGTATATTAATGTCACACATGTATGAAAAATGCATGAGATTCTTTTTAGAGTGATGATGATGCCATTTTTATTTCTTATCTATATCTCACCCCAAGACGAGTGAACCACATTACAGAACACAATGAAATATTTTCTTTAGGCTACATTTCATGGTTTCAGGGTTGAATTAAAGAAATTCTTATTAAGTGTCCTGAAATATGGGTAGTATGCTGAGACCATGTCTGTACCAAGCCTAATTTAATAAACTTAAACAATATATTTCAGCACAGCATGTGGGAAATAAGGTTCTGAACTCTTGTTCTTATAGTGTGTGTGCAATTTTTCCTATCTATAATAATAAAAGCATAATATGCTAATTAGACCTAATGTCCTTCCAGATGTTCTTCCAGACGACCTTCCAGATGAAGCCTGGGCTTTGAGGGCCGAGGTAGAGGCAGCTGCCATGGCAGGCGGGGGCCGAGGGCAGCAGGGGAGGAGGCAGAGGTGGCCCCCGCTGTGGCCGGGGCCGGGGCCGAGCCCCTTGCACGAATTTTGTGCATTGGTCCTCTAGTATTTCATAAAACTCCAGGTATGGGGAAGTCAGAGTTCTGGTTACCTGAGAGTGTTAAGGAAACGCCCTGTAAAATCAGTTTCATAATTTTTCCATTAGCATCAACCAACACCTTTGTCTTCACTACCATCACGATGCAATTGTTTACTGAGCAATTACTACATGCTGGGCACTGCACCAACAGCTTTCCATGCATCAACTCATATAGTCTGCACAGGAGTTGGGTCAAGAAGTTACTGTTATCCCATTTTATAGATAAAGGAAGTACATTTCAGAAAGATTTTATCCAAGGGTACCTATAGCTAGTGAGTACCCGAATGCAGATTTGAACCACCTTGCTGCCTCAAACTCTTACCATTATTCCAGTAATTTCCAAAATTTATTCATGTACTAGCACCCATAGAAAGTGATATTTGTATGAAGATTAGGAAAACTGAAGGGGATTTGGGGAGATTTATACTGGGGCTTGGGGGAAACAAGTTATCTTTTCCACATGTTATATAAAACTATTACTCGTTATAAAAAAACAAAAAAATGAGAATAATATTAAACTTTAATTTTATAAAACTTATAAATAAAACCTTGTCACAGTTTAAATAAGAGACATAAACCCACTTCCACAACCATGAGTTTTTGGTATCAGGTTTTAGACTTGAAACAATGAAACAGTTTCTGACCAGGTTTCTTAAACGACAATTGCATTTTTAATGACAATCTTGGTAGGTCTCATCACGTAGCAACATTTTACATACAGTCGAAAAAATTTAAATTCATTTGAATAGTCGTTTATAATGTTGTATTATATTTAATACATCTGAGGATTCCTTTTATCATGTTGAAAGAATCCGTGGTAAATTTCATGTGAAAACTGATCGGTTCTGAATCCAGTCTTTGTCAGCTCAGGGATGTCGGTGTAATGACAAGCTGTGCTTTCTCCTGGAGCTGTTTCCACGAGAGTCCCATCCCCGCACCCCCATTCGCATGGACGTGCCACTGAAGGCTTCGAGCAGAAGCTCTTACCCTACAGGGGTCACTGAGTGTTGTGCTGAGAATATGCCATATAGAGGCAAAAGGGGAAGGAAGGAGACTGGATATAGTTTTCCAATACGATTTTAAAAAAGGGATTTTGGCTTAGAGACTTGAAGTCAGTTGTGCAAGTTCAGAGAAAACAAACTTGGATTTGAACCCAAGACCTGGACTCATATTTGCCCATCAGATAACATTGTGTGCTCCGGGCTCCTATGAGGATCCTTCCCTGTTGACTGATGTTTAACATTAAAAAAAATGAGCAATTTCTAAGTGCCGTCAAAGTCTTGATTCATCTCTTAAACCATGAGCTTTACTCCTTTGCCATGTTTCTTTGCTTATATGTCTCTAGATATGAAGAGGGTAAAGGGACCATCCAGCCTTAAATCCATCAACAGTGCATTCCCAGCTAATAGATGGCAGCTATCGCCCAGAGCCGTATCGAGTGAGTATGTATTCATGATTATTGATTATCCAGTATGTGCCAAGCATTGTGCTAAATGGTGGGATAGTGTACTACCAATTTAGTGGGAGAGGGGATGGAGAAAGCCCTGTAAGTAGGAAATGGGTTGCTGCAAATCGTATCATTACAGAGGATAATGCCATTGAACTCTAATTGAGGGCACAATGAAAAGAAGTCAGTTGTGCAAGTTCAGAGAAAACAAACTTGGATTTGAACCCAAGACCTGGACTCATATTTGCCCATCAGATAACATTGTGTGCTCCGGGCTCCTATGAGGATCCTTCCCTGTTGACTGATGTTTAACATTAAAAAAATGAGCAATTTCTAAGTGCCGTCAAAGTCTTGGTTCATCTCTTAAACCATGAGGTTTACTCCTTTGCCGTGTTTCTTTGCTTATACATCTCTAGATATGAAGAGGGTAAAGGGACCATCCTGTCTTATATTCATCAACAGTGCATTCCCAGCTAATAGATGGCAGCTATCGCCCAGAACCGAATCAAGTGAGTATGTATCCATGATTATTGATTATCCAGTATGTGGCAAGCATTGTGCTAAGTGGTGGGATAGTGTACTACCAATTTAGTGGGGGAGGGACGGAGAAAGCCCTGTAAGTAGAAAACGGGTTGCTGCAAATCGTATCATTACAGAGGATGACGCCATTGAACTCTAATTGAGGGCACAATGAAAAGCTTCCCCCCAAAAGGTGACATTCAAGCTGGGTTTTGAAGTGTGAATAGGAGTTTGACAAACAAAATACGTATGTGCATGTGCATCAAGATCATCTGAGCTTTAGCCACGTGGTGAGGTGATATCGTGATACTGTGTAATGGAAAGAATGCCGGGTTGGCAATCAAGAAGCACACGGAGTGATTTGTACACTCTGATTTCTGGACAAGTCATTCAACATCTCTATCCTGCAGACCGTTGTGTGAAAATATTTTGAAAAAGAAAAGAATACTGGACACACCTAAGGAGATTAATCTCTCCCAGGACCAGCATGTCTACCCTCACTCTTCCATACAAGAGTTCCGATGATGCCTGTTTGAAATTCACGTTTCCTCCCTTGCCCTCTCTGTTCCCTAAAGTCATCTTTTTTTTTTTCCTTTTCATGAAGCATTTCAAAGTTGATTCTCACTCAACACCGCATGCTCACTGAGGAATGAAATTTAAAATTCTAATTCATATTTGAGCTCCCAGTATAGGCGCAACATTGGGCTTTGTACCGCGAGCCCTGCCTGGGGAATTCCTAACCCAGAAGAAGAGACTGTTACATGCAGCGAGACCTCGGACACAGGCAGACAGGGACAAAGGCAGGGAAGCTGTGATGGAGTAGGCGAGGAACACATGCCCTGCACACGGGCAACTCTCCTAGAAATCTCACGTTAAATGAAAAGTCGTAATAGGTGCCCCCAAAGTGCAGCATGAACATAATGCCCGCAGAGCATTATTCGATGTACACCCCACCTTCCTTTACATGGTTTCGTTTGATCCTCACAACCAACGTGGGCTCTAGGAAAGGTATCATTTTAGTTTGTGGGTAAGAAATCCAAACGCGGGGAAGTTAACTCACCTCCTGAGTTTACAGTAGTGGGTGGAGGCATTGGGGATTGATTTCTCAATTCAGTGACTTTTTCATGACACCAGCCGGCAGGGTACAGATTTTAGAGGCTGGAGGTGGGATAGAACTGGACCGATGGACAAGTTCTTGATACGGCTTCTCCTTTCAGAGAATTGTTGGTTGGTTGATTTTTGGTGTGGGGATGTGGGGATGTGGGGACGAAACGAACTACCCACAAAGCCAGTTTCATGGATTAACCAACAGGTGGCACCAGGCCCCAATGCAAACCTTTCTCCCTGAAGCTGGAGCACACAGACCACTGACCTTCCCTGAGGCCTTATCCCTTAAATCAGGCAGATGAAAGTAGGGCTCAGAGCTTCCTGAGACGGTCAGGGCCTGCTTGCTTACGCACTTCAAGTCAGTAAGCAAGGACTGGAAGGCAGGCACGAGGAAGGGGAAGGCATCAGGGCTTTGGAACATACTGACTTGAGGATATCCATCTGCCAGTTGGAGCTGGATGCTTTGGACAAGCACCCCAATACGCTCAACTCCAGCTCCTCACCTCTCAAGGGAAGTGGCCGGTGCCTACCTTTCACAGCGGTTTTTGTGAAGATCAATCATAATGTACATACAGTGGCTGGCACATGCCAGCGTTCTGCAAATGGTACTGATATTTATCCATATCTATAAAAGAGATAACCAAGGGGTGGGAAACCTTTTTCCTGCCCAGGGCCATGTGGATTTTTTATAACATCATTCGTGGGCCATACAAAATTATCAACTTAAACATTAGCCTGCTATATTTGATCAAACATTTAATTAACTCACCCCGAATGCCATGGCAGGGCCAGACCAAATGATTTCTTGGGCCTTATATGGCCCGTGGGCTGGATGTTCCCCACCCCTGAATAAGGAAACCATGAATATAACCTTCCTAGAACTCCCCACCCATTTGTTCTCAGAAAGACATGTCCAAATAGTCTGATGTCTACTATTGGAGAGTATTATTCTTGCAACAGGACTACTAGTATTTGGAAGAGGATTCTTTCATGAAGAGTGAGCAAAGTGAAGAGTATTAGGTGCTAGGAAGGCAGGAAACAGAGTCTTTATGCTATGAAGGTTTTGGCCATCTTTCTCAGAAACAATATTATTTTGTCAAAAGTCCCAAGAGGTAATAGACCAATGCATACTTATTAATTAGGTATAGAATTAAATATTCTACATTATTGAAATATAAGATATAGACTCTCCCTTTTCAAAATTTATGGTTTAATAAGGGAGAAAGGACTAATACATGAAATGACTGAGAATATCAGATTATGATTATGTGTATAGTTAATTGCTTAGCGAGATGCTTGTCTAGGATTAAGGGAGATTTTTGTTTCCTGCCCATCTAATCTGACTCTGCTCATTTCTGTCATGTTTGGAATGGTTGGTGTTCAGGGTAATATCTGGGAAATCATAGCCAACCTCAATAAATAATCTGAAGGACAATAAAGAATGACATCCACAGAGGACGTCTCTGTGCTCTGAGCCATGTGGCCCAATACCTTGGACAGAATTGAATGAACTAGGGAAGGACACCTGACCTAAGGCAGTCAAAATAGTTCATCAGAAGCTTACTGGGTGACCCAGGAGCATGGTCTACCCCATGGTGAATGCACAACACAATCAAATCCTCTATTCAACATCAAAAGAGTCATCACAAAGATGGTGCTAGATAAGAGGAAAGAGACACAGAGAAAAGTGATAAAAAGAGAGAGAGAGAGAGAGAGAGAGAAACATAGATGTGAAAGAGACCCATTGATTCGTTGCTTCCCGCATGTGCTGGACTGAGATTAAGCCTGCAACAGAGTTATGTGTCCTTGACTGGGAATTGAACCTGGGACCCTTCGGTTCCCAGGCTGATGCTCTAATCCCTGAGACAAACTGGCCAGGGCAAGGGAAGTTTTTTGTTATTTATTTTTTAAAAAAATACAGAGGTTAAACTGTGTCTTCCATGTGTAGGTCAACTTTTGCTTTTGTAGTTCCTGTTGCTTTGTTATTTTGGAAACTCTTCATCTGCAGAATTCTCTTCTGAATCCTGTTTCTCATGTAGCTGGATGTGGTAGGCAATGCTCCTTGCACCTCACTAGCAATTCATCCAGTGATGGCGAACCTTTTGAGCTCGGCGTGTCAGCAGTTTGAAAAACCCTAACTTAACTCTGGTGCCGTGTCACATATAGAAATTTTTTGATATTTGCAACCATAGTAAAACAAGGACTTATATTTTTGCTATTTATCTTATATATTTAAATGCCATTTAACCAAGAATTTTGAGTTTTCATTTTTCTCAACCAAAAAAACTCAACCAAAAAAAGTGAGTTTGCGTGTCACCTCTACATCATATGACTTACCACTGGTGATGTTAATTTTGATCACTTGGTGAAAGTGGTGTCTGCTGGTTTCCACCCTAAACTTATTATTATTTTAATATGTTTTTATTAATTTTAGAGAGAGAGAAACAGTATTTGTCCCAACCTATTGATTAAGTCAGTGTTTCTTTGCAAATTACATTTCTGAGACAGATTTCTTAGACCAATTCGAACATATTTGAGCCTTGGCATTGCTGTCACTAAATCAGTTAATATATAAGTAGCATGACCAATATTTTCAAGCAATGTCCTCAGGGGTTGTGGAAATATGACTTTTTTAAAAAAAAAATAATTTGACCTAAGCCTCATTTCTTCCTGGTAGTAGAAAATTTACCTGGTTAATTCCAATATTGGTTAAGTGTTTCAGATCAGGTATAATTTAGGGCTTTTTCTGCCCAAATGACTTCTCAGAGATTGGTTCGGAAAGATTGGTAATCAATCACTTTTTTTGCAGTAGGCCAGATTGGTAATCAATCACTTTTTTTGCAGTAGGCCAGATTGGTAATCAATCACTTTTTTTGCAGTAGGCCAGATTGGTAATGCATCCTCTCATCTCCTTCCCTGCCTCTCTCCCCTCAGCCTTCAACTCAAGCTTCTCCGTACTCCCTAGAAAATAGAAAATAGTGGCAAATAGACCTTTTTAACTCTCTCTCTCTCTAACAAATACTGCTTATTTTTATGGGACCCTCTTGGAAATGAGCCCAGTCCTTCATTGCTCTCTGAACGCTAAAATTATGGGGAGAGGAGCATTTTCTTCTATCTTTTCCCTTACTCTAAGAACTGAGCTTGGATAAGAGATGCAGGGCTTGAAGTCCCTTCTTTAAAGATGCAGATCCCCCCACTGCACCCCCAGATCATCATGTATGGAACTTCCTCCTTCTTTCCAATGTCACATTTCTGCTCTGTGTTTATAGTGCGTTGTTTATTTAACAGATAACCTGTTGATGGATATTCTTTGCTATTGCAAACAATATCCTTGTGCATTTGATGGGCACTTCCAAACTGATCTCTGCATTGTCTGAATGGTCTCCATTCTCTACACTCTTCTCAGAAATGTGTGAGATTACTGTTTCTCTACAATTTCACCAACACGGAGGCCTATCAAACTCTTGATATTTGGCAATCTCATAGATAAAAAAGTGTGCCTCATTTTAGTTTAAATTTTTCTTTTTTCTTTTTTTTGGACTGAGATTGGGCACCTTTTCATGTATAATAGAGGCATTTATAGCTTTTACATTAGACTTGTATATTTCTGTCTTTCCCCCATTTTTCTATGATAGCTTGTATATTCCTCTCTTTTGTCCATTCTTCTATTTCCTGAAGCAATTGTAAGGGAAATTATCCTTTTGTCTATGGCATGAGGTTCAAATATGTTTTCCCTTAATTTTTCATTTGTATTTTGACTTTGCTTATGGTGAGTTTTGCCAGGCAGAATTTTAAATGTTGTTATTATTGACTTCATCAATTGTTTTCTTTGACATATTAAAACATCTGTGTTTAATTAAAGCTAGGAAAATAATAAAAGAAATTACTTTTTCCTTTTCCTCTCTGCCAGAACTGAAAGCAGGGGGCAGGATTACTGTTTCTCTGAAACTTTTATCTTAAATAGCTCCTCTGTAGGACTACATCAGAGTGGAACTGAAGTGTTGTATGCCCAGTTTTCACACACAAAAAAACCTACCTTTCTAGTTTGTCCCAACTTATAGACCTAATGTTTTGTATATTCCTGCAAAACTGTGGACAAGTTTGTTTTGTTGTTGTTTTTCTTTTTCTGCAAAAAGCTTTATTGTTTCATTTGGTCCAATGCATGGGAGAGGGCTTCAGGGTTGTTAAAAGAATGGCTGGGG
>NW_006297152.1:1682530-1712532 GCF_000327345.1 Myotis davidii
TTGGGGAGCTCATGGTTGTTGGGCGATAAGGAGTTGAGGTGCGCAGACTGGCCTCGGGGTGGTGCCGAAGGTGGTGATCCGCCGCCATTTTTCATCTCTGTTGTTTTTTAGTAAAGAGTCTTTTAAAAGAGTCTGCACTGCCTGGCCTGTGTGGCTCAGTGGTAGAGCAATGCCCTATGAATCAGGAGGGTCACTGTTCGATTCCCAGTCAGGGCACCTGCCCGGATTGTGGGCTTGATCCCCAGCAGGGGGCGTGCAGAAGGCAGCCGGTCAATGACTCGCTCTCATCATTGGTGTTTCCATCTCTCACTCCCTTCCTCTCTAAAAAAATCTAAAAAAAAAAAAAAAAAAGACTCTGCATCTCCCTTGACTATTTTGGAAAACCCTATTTATCCTTCAACTCAGCTCAAATCTCACACCTCTAGATCCTCAATAAATCTTTCTGGACAAGATTTTCTGGAAAGAAAAAAAAAAGAATCAGAACTGAACCACCGGTGTAGAGCAGTCAGCTGACTTGGCGCCAAGCATGAGAACACAGGTAGGCTGGGCATCCCTATTCCACTGTGGATAACCACTCTCCTACACCTCACTGCCCGAGGTCGTGGACAAGAGTAATACCTAGAAGAGGAGCATGTAGTGCCTTTTGCTTTCATTTCTCGATGGACTTCAGTGAAATAGAAAAGAATATTCTAGAACATGTTTGAGCATTTATAACACTTTTTTCCCCAAAACTTCTAGTATGATAATGCTACTGGGTTAGGGAGGGTACGAAATGTCTTCTTATAAAAAAAATTTCATCTCTAACTGCTGCAAACAGGAGCTTGTCATTTCCTCTTTTCTTACTGGCATAATTTTAGATAATCTGGCAAGACTATTCAAGTAATTGGATGTGTGCCCTCTTGTAACCTCTTCCATGTCGACAGCATGGTTTATTGTTAGGAACAAAGTATGGCCTTAAAAATAAGTGAGCCTGTGGGCTCATTATTGTCAGTAAGATTGACTTAACATGAGCTAATGAAAGCTGAAATTATAGCCTTGGCTAGAAATTTCTCCAAATGTAAAAGTAATGCGCCCCTGCAGCCACCTCTCAACAGAACGCAGCGCAATGACAGGAAGGAAACCACTGGCATTGCAACTCGTTAATAAAGAGATTGTAACACATTGTCTTTTAAAACGTTTAAAGCCATACGTTGACCTATATTTGCTATTTGTTAGAAACCCTCAAACTCTCCTGAACATCACTGAACATGGCTTTCTTTCCCTTCCTCCCTTCCTCCCTTCCTTCCTCCCTTCCATCCTTCCTTCCTTCCTTTCTGTTTTGTTAATCCTCACATGAGGATATTTTCCCATTGATTTTTAGAGAGAGTGGAAGGGACGGAAAGAGACAGAGAAACATCGATGTGAGAGAGACACATTGATTGGTTGCCTCTAGCACATGCCCTAACCAGGGCCGAGGATTGAGCCTGCAACTGAGGTATGTGCCCTTGATTGGAATTGAACCCAGGGCTCTTCAGGCTGAAGGCCGACACTCTACCCACTGAACCAAACTGGTTAGGGCCCACATGGCTTTCTTTTTCTTTTTTAAAATATATTTTATTGATTTTTTACAGAGAGGAAAGGAGAGAGATAGAGATAGAGAGTTAGAAACATCGATGAGAGAGAAACATCGATTAGTTGCCTCCGGCACATCCCCAACTGGGGAAGTGCACGCAACCCAGGTATATGCCCTTGACCAGAATCGAACCTGGGACCTCTCAGTCCACAGGCCGACGCTCTATCCACTGAGCTAAACCGGTTTCGGCCCACATGGCTTTCTTAATGAAGGGGCAGGGGCTGCCTGACTTAGGGATCAAGAGGGGGTTAATCAGAACTGCCAATTTATTTTCTTTTCCTTTAAAATTATTTGGCTCCCAGATAGGATTTTGTTTTCTGTTCCTTAAGAATATTTGGAAAATTACTGTTAAATGGCATAGACCTATGAAGCTGTGACTTAGTGTCCAGGTGCTTAAGCTATTTAATGCTTCAAAAAGGAAAATTTTGGCCCTGGCCAGGTAGCTCAGTTTGTTAGAGTTTTGTCCCGGTACCCCAAGGTTGTGGGTTTGACCCCTGGTCAGGGCACATATAAGAATCAACTAATGAATATATAAATAAGTGGACTAACAAATTGATGTTTCTCTATGTCTCTTCCCTTTCCCCTCCCTCTTTCTAATATCAATAAACAAAAAAATCTTTGTCATCTATCTCAGCATTTCTTGTACAGCAAAAGAAAACATATAGGCATCTAACTTAAAAAATGTTATAAAATTTTTCAGAATTTTAAATTGTGGTATAATTTACATATAATAAAATGCACTGATTTTAAGAGTTTAGTTTCATGAGTTTTGATAACTGTGTACATCCATGTAACCACCACCCACAAAAACCATCCAGATCATTTTAATTTCCTCTAGAAAGTTCCCTGTGTCCCTTTATAGTCATCCCACTCCCCCTTCAACAAGAGGCATCCTGTTGAGGGACATTGTGTTGTTTTCGGTTACTTGCTGTAATGAATAAGTTTGCTGTGAACGTTGTTATACATATCTTTTTGTGGATATATGTTCTCAGTTCTCTTGGATAAATTATAGAAATGTAATTGCTGGCCAGGGGGCAGATATGTGTTAATAGAAACTGCTAAACAGTTCTCCAAAGCAGTGCACCATGTTCCATTTTCACCAGCGAAGGAGAGTTCCAGTTGCTCCAGATCAACACCAACATTTAGTATTGTCGGTTTTTGATGTAAACCCTTCTAATGAGTATGAAATAGTATCTCATTCTGATTTTACTTAGAATTTCTCTTTGAGTAATAGTGAGCTTTTTAAAATATCCTATTGGTCACTTGTGTATGTTTGTTTCAATATTTTTCCATTAAAATATTAGGTTGTCATTTATTTTTTTAATACTCGATTTATAGGAGTTCTATATTCTGGATAGCAGATTTTTAAAAACAGAAGTTTAGCAAATATATTTCCTCCTAGTGTCTGCCTATTAATTTTGTAAGTGATGGTTTTCAATGAGCAGAAGTATTTAATTTTGATGTATCTAATTTATCAATTTTTCCCTTCTATGGTTAGTGCTTTTGTGACCTAAGAAGTCTTCATCTCCCTAAAGCCTTATTGCTATAGTTTTCAAGTTTAGGTGTATGATCCACCTTAAATTAACTTTTGTATATGGAATGAGATGACAGTTGAGATTTATGTATTTATTTTTGTCTGTGTAGATTCCAATTTTCTATTGCCTTTGTACAAAAGATTTCTTTTTTGTCCCATTGAAGTTCTTTGGTATATTGAGGGGGAACCACTGACCATGTATGTGCAGTTTTATTTCTGGAATCTCCATTTTTGTTCCATTGATCTCTTTATTTTTGCAGCAATAGCACAGTTTTGATTAACATTTTTTAACATATTTTCATTGATCTCAGAGAGGAAGGGATAGGTAAAGAGAGATAGAAACATCAATGACATGAGAGAGAATCATTGACTGACTGCCTCCTGCATGTCTCACCCTGGGAATTAAGCTGGCAATCTGAGCATGTGTCCTTGACTGGAATCGAACCCAGAACCCGTCAGTCCGCAGGCTGATGCTCTCTCCACTGAGCCAAACTGGCCAGGGCTTTACATTTTTATGGTAGTTTTGTTAGTGCTATGTCCGTGGTCGGCAACCTGTGGCTCGCGAGCCACATGCGGCTCTTTGACCCCTTGAGTGTGGCCCTTCCTAAGCCTTAGGAGTACCCTAATTAAGTTCATACCAATTTACCTACCTATATAGTTTAAGTTTAAAAAATTTGGCTCTCGAAAGAAATTTCAATCGTTGTACTGTTGATATTTGGCTCTGTTGACTAATGAGTTTGCCGACCACTGTCTGTGTCATTCTTCATTTCTGACTGTTTTATTTTTCATGATTACTATTCTTTCTCATGCTGTTGAGCATCCTTGCCATCATTATTCCGAACTCTATATCTGATAAATTTCTCATCTCCATTTCATTTAGCTCTTCTGGAGAATTCTCTTGTTCTTTCATTTGGAGCTTGTTTTTCTCTCCACATTTTGGCTGCCTGTTTGGGTTTGTGTCTGTGTTTTAGGTAGATCTGGTATGAATCCCAGTCTTTAGTGTGGGACAATGTCAGATGCTGTCTGTGACCGGCCCTGAGTCCCCTGTTTGCCATTAAAAACCCACAGCTTGTGGCTCCCTTTGCTGGGTCTGGGCGCCTCTGGAAAGGACCAAGATGTGCACCAAAGCCTGCTTTTCCTAGCCCCAGGCCCAGAATTAGATCAGGCAGACAAAGCTTCCAGAGACCGGCCTTTGCCTGAAATCTGATTGCTTCTCAGTCTTGATTAGCTTCAGGCTGTCCACCTCAGGGTAGGAGGAGAGGTTTTGCAACATGGTAGGGCAATTGCTCGCCTCCCCTGCATACCTGTTCCCCCCTCCCCTCCCCCCTCCCCTTAGGCAAAGGCTACCTGGATGATAAAAGTCCCCAGGAGAAAGATTCTATCTGCAGCAAAAGGGACTGACTATACAGAAAAGTGGAGTATTTGCCTTCCAAGCTCTAACCCCAGAGCCCTCAACCCTGGCTTCTGCTCACACAGCTCCAGTTCACTCTGCCCTACCTCTGCCAGAGCCCCAGGTGAGTGGCTGCACGGGGAAATTTTATGCATTGGCCCTTTAAGAGAGTGCCTGCCTATCTATCTGTCTGTCCCTGGCAGACAGCAACCCTGCTGCTTTTCCCAGCTAGATGTTGTCTGGGCACCTTTCTCGGTTCTGGTGCTCTGGGCTGAAACCTTAAAATGTCTTACAAGATTCTATCTCTATTCCCCTACCCCAACCCACTCCATTCCCAAATACCCAGCTGAAACAAAAACACAGAACTTCAGCTGCTGACTGTAGGGGCCTTTTGCTCTGCTGCACTGCCTACTCCTCTCTTTGTGGTCTCCACTTTCTGTCCTTGGTGATCAGGATTCTCTCCAGCTAGTCTTCAGTAGATTATTCAGAATGGTTGATCTCTTCCTACCCCTTCCTGCCTTGTTCTTTTTCAAAGAAGAAAACTACTTCAGATTCTTCACGTTTCCATAAACATTTTAGAATCATCCTGTCAATTTCTTCAAAAGAGCCTGGTAGGATTTTAGGATTTTAAAGAGATCAAGTTGAGTAAAACAGGCATCTTAAGTTCTTGAGCTCTTCAAACTATGAACAGCGTATATCTTTTTATTTATTTAGGCCTTGTTTAATTTCTCTCAGAAACTTTTGTAGTTCTTAGTATAGAGAGCTTGCACATCTTTTGCTAGAATTACTCCTCGGTATATGATGTTTCGTATTGTTATTGTAAATAGTATTATTTTAAGTTGTACTTTATAATTATTTTTTGTTAGTGTATAGAAATATAATTGATTTTTGCATATTGCCCTATTGTTCTCCAACCTTTCCAGATTCACTTGTCAATTTTAATGGGATTGGTTTTAGTAGATTCCATGGGTACACAATTATATTATCTGCAGATAAGGGTAGTTTTACATCTTCCTATCAAAACTACAGGCCTTGCTTTTTTCTTTTTCTTGCCCTCTTATCCTATTGCTTTTGGTACAACATTACTAATGTACTAGAAGAGTACAATAAATATAAATTGTAAGATGGAGACCAACATCCTGACCTTGTTCTCAATCTTAGGAAGAAAGCTTTCAGTGCTTCACATAAAGTATTATATTAGCTGTTAGTCTTTTTTATTTTCCCTGTATTAGACGGAGGTTTTTTCCTATTCCTTTTTTTGCCGTGTTCTTTTCTTAAATCATGAGTTAATGGTGAATTTTGTTAAATGCTTTTTTGGTCATCTCTTAGTTTTTACATCTTCTTAAGAGACCATGTTTAATAAATACTAGGAATCAAAACAAATTTGTGGCTGGATCTCACTGATCAGTGCAAACCTTACATTCACTGATTTAAAATAATGCATGATTTTTTTTTTCTTCGCAAAATGGAGATGATAAAAAAGATTTTAAAAAATTTCCCATGGGGGCAATGCTTTCTTGCTCCCACAGAGTGATGATCAGGAAAAGAACTTTAAGCCCTAGCCTGCCCCACTGACTGAAGGGTTGCAGGTATGATTAGTTGCAGGTTTGGCTCAAAGGCATGTATCTCGGTTGCAGGCTTGATCCCTGGCCCCAGTTGGGCGTGTGCAGGAGGCAACCAATCAATGTGTCTCTCTCACATTGATGTTTCTCCCCCTCCCTCCCACTCTCTCTTAAAAATCAATGGAAAAATATCCTCAGGTGAGGATTAACAACAACAACAACAAAAGTGAAGGTGCCAGGCTTAATTAACTTTTCTAGTTGCCATTTTTACTTTTTAAATGGTGTTTTTCCTATTTGAAGTCTTCTAACATTGTGAACTAACATTTTTACTAGAAGGGTTATAAAGGAAATATATAACAATATAAAACATTAAACAGATTGTTGTAAATCATTTTTAGAGTTCTTCCCATAAGAAGGGTGTAGAACTGTCATAAGTCAGAGGCAGGGTCACCCTTCCTGAATTGTCAAAATATGTGGTATTTCTGCAGGGAAACAAGAAGTATTGTGGAAAAACGTAATGAATATGTAGACATGTGATCCTATGTTCCAACAACTTTACATTTGTATCTACTGCCAGACTTCTCCTTAGATCCATCTTGTACACCCAACTGCTAGTAATGTTCTCATATATATATCTCAATGGCATCTCAAGGTTAACATGTCCCAAACCGATTCTTGATCTTCCCCAACATGTCTTACTTTTCCACGACCTTCTCCTTTCAATGAACGGCAAGTCCTTGGAGCCATTTTTAATTCCTCTCTTTCACTCATGTCTCACATTTGATCCACACCCACCGTATCTGCAAATTGGACCCCCAAACGGACCCTATGCAATCAGTTGTTACTGCTACCACCATGGTCTGTCATTGTCATTTCCTACCTAGATTATTGCAATAGTTTTCTAACTTCTGTCCTCTCTCTTTTTTTTTTTCCTTCAGAATAATGTCAACAACTCAAAGATCTTATTAAAATACAGGTCAGATCCTCACTCCTCTGCTTCATTCTCCTGTTCACACTACAAGAGCTCTGTTCTGTCTGATTCAGAGTAAGAGGCAGAGACTTCACAACAGCCTTATAGCATTTACATGGTCTGCCTGCCCATCACCTCCCTGCGCTCCTTTTCTTTTCCTTCTCAGCTCTCTTTCCACTCCAGACTCCTTGCTGTTCTCTAAACATGCAGGCCTTTCCCAGGGCCTTTGCACTTGCTCTTCCTCCTGCCTGGGACACCTTTTCCAGGTATAATCATGTGTTACTGCCTCATCTCCTTCTGTCTTGAATCAATGTTACTTTTACATTGAGGACTTTCCTGGCCAATGTAACATTGCCGCCTCTCCCTAGGACTCTCTATCCCATTTCACTGCTTTATTTTTTCCCCCCCTTATCCCTTATCATCACTTACAGATTGTGTTAGTTCCTTGGGCTGCTGTAACAAAGAACTTAATTATCTCATAGTTCTGGAGGCTGGAAGTCCAAAATCAAGGTTTTGGCAGGGTTGGTTCTCTCTGGAGGCTCTGAGGGAGGATCTGATCATGCCTCTCTCTTAACTTCTGGTGGTTACTGGCAATCCTTTCATTTTTTTTAGCTCAAAACACATCATCCCAATTCCTGCTTCTATTGTCACATGTTATTCTCCCCGTATTTCTCCGTGTCCAAATCTTCTTCTTAGAAGGTCATTGGTCATATTGGATCTAGGACCCACCCTAATCCAGTATGATCTCATTTTACCTTTACTACATCTATAAAGACTCTCTCTCTCTATATATATTTAAATTTATTTTTAGTGTTGACACTATTACAGATGCTCCCATTTCCCTCCTCTTTGCTCACCTCCTCCCAGCAACCCCTACTCACCTGGTCTTCACCACACTTTTGTCTGTGACCATGAAAGATAAATATATATTCTTTGTCTAGTCTCACCTTCTTTTAACCAATCTCTCCCACCCTCTCCATTCTGACAAGATTATATTTTTATATTATTACTTTTTAAAAAGATTTTTAAATTGATTTTAGAGAGAGGGAGGGAGAGGGATAGAAAGATAGAAACATCGATGAGAATGGAACATCCATCAGCTGCCTCCTGCACACCCCTCGCTGGGGATGGAGCTCACAATCGGGTATATGCCCTGACTGGGAATTGAGCTGTGACCTCCTGGTTCATGGGCTGATGCTCAACCACTAAGCCACACTGGGTGGGCAAGATTATATTTTTAAAATAAGGTCATATTCACAGGTTCCTGGTGGACATGAATTTTAGGGGCAGGGAACACTATTCAACTCAGTATGCTAATATATTTATCTTATTTATTGTCTGTTTTCCTCACTAAAATGTAAATTCATGAGAACTTTGCTCATCACTATAGTCCTCATGCATAGAATAGTCTGAGACACATAGTAGAAATTAGTAATGTTTGTTGAATAAGTAATATCTTTGGATGGTCAAGCTAGATTTCATTTAGGTGGCAGATGCCCAGATATAGGGCAGTTGGTAATGACTATGTTATAAAGGGAGTTTTTCTCAGAAGCAGAGTCTATGGGCTAGGATTGAACCACAATACTTTATTCTTTGAGTTTTCTCCCCCTGGACTAGCCTCCAATAACCTCTAAAATAGAAAATAATTAAAACAGAAAATAATACCGGTTGTAAAAGATTGTGAGATCTTGAATAAAATTACCACATGCACCCAAGGACCATTCTTTTAAGACTGTTCTTATGTCACTCGATGACAAAGGGCACTAAAGGAACTTTTGATGTACTTCTGGCTGCCCTAAATTCCCTGGGTAAATAATAGAAAATCAAATAAGACTGTCCAAGAAAAATATTTCCAAACAAAGCAAATAAAAGCCCCCGACATACTTTTGACTTCAAAGCAAAGTTCTACTCACATTTAATCCCAGCATTTACTCATCTGTAAACTCTTGGGTACAGATGAGTCAACAGCAGCTAAAGTAACAGATAAAACATGAAGCCTCATATCTCAATATGAGCCTTCATATCCCATTCAAAGAACTCAGCTTTAAGGCATGCATTTTTCCCTCAACTAGTGGAAATGACATTTGGTTAGCAAAGGTTGGCACAGAGGACATACCCTGTGAAGATAAAGGCAGAGACTGGGGCGATGCTTCTGCAAACTGAGAAATGCTGAAGATTGCCAGCAAACTCGCAGGAGCTAGAAGAGATTTATGAAACATATTTTCTCATAGTGTTCAGAAGGAAACAATCCTGCTGCCATCTTGTTGTTGTTGTTCAAGATTTTAAAAAATGTATGTTTTTTATTGATTTTTAGAGAGAGAGCGAGCAAGGGACCGGGAGGATGGGGGAGAGAAGCATAGATGTGAGAAAGAAACATGGATTGGCGGCCTCCCGCACACACCCTGCCTGGGGATTAAGCCCTTTCCGTGAGATAATAAATTTGTGTAGCTTAAGCCACCAGGCTGTAGTACTTTGTTGTGGCAGCCTGAGCAGACTAATGTAGAGACCTTGCCAGTTACCTCATATGTAGGTAGAGATAGAGTATCAACTTGGAATTGCTGAATGTGGCTTCCTTTTGTAGGGTGCTTATAAGATAAGTAAACCTGAGCTTGTCCTAGAACAAGGGTGCACAAGACCTTTTGTACCTTGAAGTTATGAACAACAGCCTTCCCCATCCCTAGGGTGTCGGTGTGGGGAAGAAGAGCTCTGGGTTTTGTGGTGTTGGATGCGGGAATCAGGCCTGCACATGTGCTTTGGGGCCTGGTATGTCCATGAGAAGTAATTAGGGAAAGTCAGAGAGTGAATCATAGAGAATGGGAAGGCCTCAGACTCAAGGCCACCAGAGAACAAAGGCCTGGTGGGTGGCTATTGGGAAATTATCTTTCCTGGCAGAATCATTGTGAAAAGATTGGGAAGTGAAGGACTTATTCCTAATTACTGAGTAATGCCCTTGATTTTTTGAGGACAATTTTGATGGTGCAGGCGATGCTTCTCCTCCCAGAAAGTCATGGTTTCTTCAAGAGAGTCTGATTTGATACTTTTCCAAAGCAGGCTTGTGTCTCCCGCTGGTGAAACCCCATTGTCTGCGCATTTCTGACCTGCCGTACTCCCCAGCCTCCCTGGTCCACAGCAGGCCAAATTCAGAAATCAAGCTTTCATCTTCCATCCAATTCACCCTTTTCTCCTTTCCCTAGAATGAATGTGACCCACAGCTTTGCATCCCACAGGCAAAGAGGCCAGTGGTTTGTGCTTACACTCTCCTCCCTCCACCTTCTTTCTCACCCTCCAGGGTCAGTGTTTGAGCACAGAAGAGAAAATAGAGAAGGGAATAGGTTCTCTTGTTTATTATAGTTCTCTTGGCTGATAATGTCAGGTGTCCAACTGAAAATTCTTCTCACGAGGCTCCTCTTATGGGTTCTTCAGGGCTTCCCTGTGGGAACCTCTGTACTGTTCCATTTCCTGGCTCGGTGAAGTTCTTTCCTGCAGGCCTCAATATGCTCCCAGAGCCTGTGTTCTGGTAGGATGTTCTCTCTGCCTGGAGTCCCTAGACCTGGGCTGGGAATGGGCTGATTGTACTGTCCCAACATTCATGTGAAGTCCTACCCCCCAGCATATCAGAAAGTGACTGTATTTGGAGGATGGGCCTTTAAAGAGCTAATTAAAATGAGATCATTAGGTTGGGCCCCAATGTAATATGACTGGTGTCCTTATTAGAAGGGGAAATTGGGATACAGAAACATACAGAAGGAAGATGATGTAAAGACACAGGGAGAAGATGACCAAGGAGAGAGGCCTCAGAAGAAACCAACCCCACCCACATCTTGGTCTTGAACATTTAGCCTCCAAGTAATGTGAGAACCAATTTTTTATTGGTCAAGCCACCTAGCCTGTGGCACTTATATAAACATTATGGTAGCCTTAGCAAACTAATACCCCTTGGAATGCACATGGGTGGGATGCTACCAATATGACCCCAGCATGGTGGTCTTCATGGTATCTACTAGGCAAACAAGGAGATTTATGCCTCCCCTTTTTTCCGAACCCCCACTCTCCTTCTATCTCGATTCCCTGCCATATCACTCCCCTTCTTAGGATTCTCAATTTCAGCAAACAGGAAGCCAGGGCTGCGATGTCAGGCTCTCCTTTGTAAAACCCCAAGCTCTCTTGAGGTCCTTTTCACCTACCTGGGAAGTACAGACAAAAGAAGCGACAGTAAGGGAAGAGGAAATACCATGGCACTCTCTCTTCTATTAGTTCCCTGCAACTCCATTCATTCATTGGCATTTATTCACCCTCCTCTCTCCATTCATTCCACTGGCAAGTATTGGTTGAGTGCCAGGCCCCACTCCAGACACAGGAGTGAACAATAGGTTTCCTGCTCCCTTGTAATCTAAAGGTGAGGACGGAAACTATTAACAAATAAACAAGGTATATGTTATGTCAGATGATGTTAGCAGCAAAGAACAATAAAATAATAGACTATGGGAGGGGTTGGTAGTTCTGTTGATCCAAGCTGCTTTTATATAAGAGGAAAGGCCTCTATAATATAGGGACATTTGTGTATGCGCTTGTGGGAATTAAGAGTATAGCAGGCTGTTTGAAGAAAGAACTGTCTATGTTGAAGGAGTATTAGGTACAAAGACCCAGAAGTGAGGCGTGCTTAGTTTGTTCACAGAAATGGAAGAACAGCGTTTTGAATGCAGCACAGTGATCAGGGGAAATTGGGTAGGAGAAGAGTTTGAAATGTGGGGTGCTTGCAAATCAGGAAAGGGCTTATCAACAATTGAAGGGACTTTTGATTTTACTCTGAGGGAGATGGGAATCACTGAGTTATTTTGAGCACAGGAGTGACATGATCTGAATTTTAATGAATTTTAATGAGAATCACTCTGGCTGCAGGTGAAAAATAGACTGTTCGGAGGCATTCTAGGGAAGGAGGGAGATCGATGTGAGAAGAATCTGTTGCCAACTCAAGGTCCATTGTCTTTTTTCTTACTTAGAAATTCCTAATTTTTCTGAGGTGGTAACACATTCAGATGAAAAACAAACAAAAGTAAAACAACAAAAATAAGCATAAAAGTAAAAAACCAAACTATATTTTTCAATCTTCCTTGCACATAGGGAAGGCCCTGAGACTAGTTCTGGCCAATCATATGCAATCACAAGTTGTTGGGTGGGGCTTCCAGGAATGAAATTTAAAAATAGCATGGGATTTTTGCCTAATGCTTTTCCCTTCTTCCTACCTAAAGTTTGGGTCTGGGTATTTTCCAAGGAGCCATTATTAGGAAAATACCATTTAAAAGCACAATCAGATACTTCGTCATACCTACCAGAATGGCTAAAATATAAGAAAAATGATAGTATTAAGTGCTGGCGAGGATGTGGAGCAACTGAAACTCACACATTGCAGATGAGAAATATAAAACACACAACTCCATTGAAAATTTTAAAAGCTCTTTTAGAACTGTTAACCCATCCTTACTATATGATCTAGCTATCTCCTTCCTAGGTGTTTACCCAAGAGAAATAAAATCTTAAGTTCATATACAAATCTGTACACAAATGTTTATAGAAGCTTTATGTGTAATCTCCTCAAAGTGAAATCAACTCAAATGTCCTTCAGTGAGTGAATGAATAAACAAACTGTGCTATCTCCATATCATCTAATACTATTCAAAAACCACAAGAAAACGAACTGTTGATACATTCAACAGCTTGCATGAATCTCAGATCATTTTGCTATGTGAAAAAGCCAGACCCAAAGGGTGTATATTATATGATTTCATTTATATGACATTTTCAAAATAGTAGGAATGGAAGAGAGAAGAATGGAGATAAAGGTGGAGAATTGGTTGCGTACCAAGGGAGAGCATGAGAAAACTTTAGGGTGCAGTGGAACTGCCATGGAGCATGATTGTGGTAGAGACACAGCTCTGTGCATTTGTCAGAACCTGTAGAACTGTACGTAACAGAGTAAATGTTACAGTGTGCAAAATAAAAAATAAATTTATTAATAATGGGAAAAAGAGCCTGGAAAATTATCCATATAAATTTGTCCCTTCTATTAGGAAAACAACCAATTGTGAGAAGATAAAATCATCATGAGTCCTGAAATTCAGATAACAGATAACTTCGTTTCCCTTCAAGGAGTAGTCTGATTCTCATTTTTAAAAGAAATGCTTGTGGTAGGAAGACAACACATGAAACAGAATCGTCTGAGAAGTTGGATTTTGTTGTGTTTTTCCTATCTTAATGTCTACTGCTAAAACATTTGGAGAGAGTCCGAGCTGACAGAAAGATAAACTATATCTTAACTTCTTTTCTCTCTGGTACATAAAAGTTAACATGCCAAGCGGATTTCACTGTAACAGTTGTGGGGATAACATAGAGATATAAACTTTTATTTTCCAGAAATCTCTCTCAACTGAGAAACGTAATGTAAAAAGTTTTTATATGTAAGTGATTTAGAAATACTGGGCTATTTTTGTTATTAGAAATGAAAATGATTTGGAAGAACTCTTTAGTGCTGAGGAACAACCTGATGAGACAGAGGAAATCCTACAAAAGGGTGATGAGAAGCAGCATCTGAACAATAGAAAGCCACAGTCTGCTCAGATCACAAGCTGGAGGCCGCTGCAGGTCTCTCTTCCTGTCTCCAATTACTCCCCATCGGTCTTCTCTCCAGAGATATGCTAGCCACGTTCTACCTGTGAATACACACATTGAAAATCCTCCAGTAATTCCCTTCCTTGCCCTACGCTGCTCTGGTCTGTCTCTAGGAGAGAGGTGAGACCAGTTCTGGTTTAACTAGCAGGCTCATTGAAAGCATGAATAACACTTAGCAGACACTGTGCCCTCCTGTGGTGCAAATTTTATAGGGAATAAAAGTAGATATATATGGGGAGGGAGATGAAGTTGGGCTCAATTACTGTGTTTTTATTGAAAGAGCTTTCCTAGAGGCTGTGTTTTATCCACGTAGATGAGCCTATACAATTTCTGATGATGGCCTCATAGTAGAAATGACTTCATGGTATTCAGAGTTACTCCTCAGAAGGCAATGATGAATCAGTTGTCGTTATTGGTATAAACTGAACTGGAGATTAAGGAGAGACAGGGAAGTACATGTCAAGAAAGGCACCCAAACCCGCTTGATTATTCTCAAGCCAGCTGGAGCCCCCATCCTAATGTCATCTGGCTTTTTACTAGACTGTTAAATGGCTCAATATTCTATTTTGAGAGCCATTCCTTGGTCCTCTGAGCAGTAGTGGCGTCCTGGCCCCAGCAGTCATCTTTTCCAGCTGTGTAAGTGCAGTGCTTTCCAGAAGGGTGGGGCTGAGGGAAGAAGAAGGTAAGATGGGTCAAGCAATGAGAAACCTACCCATCACTGGGTACAGAAACCCTCCTCTGTGACCTGAAATATACCTGACACATAGCCAGGACATGAACATTAGACGTAAGTAGAATTAAATCCAATGATAATTTGCTACATTGTGATTCTACACAGGAATATTCCACAAACCATCAGTAGAGATGAAATCAGAAGTGTTTATAGAAGAGAAAAGAGAGAGTATTTGCCTTGCATAGAGTAGAAATTCTTCCTTGTCCCCAGTCTCTACCCCATGCACCAATCCTCTTCAGAGCATGTCTTGTCATGGCCTTATTTTCCCTTTCTCATCCAGACTCTCACAGTAACCTCTTGACTGCAAGGTCTTGCTTCTATATATTTGGTTCCTACAGTGCACCAGAGTGATCTTCTTATAAGTGATACACCAGATTTTTTTCACTCCCTGTTTAAGACATCCAGAGATTTCCTCTTCTCTTAGAATAAAACCCAACGTTCTTATCATAGCTTATGAGGCCTTTGAACTCACAGGGCTTCTGCTTACACCTCCATCTTCAATCTAGAACATTTGTCGACTTACTCACGACATTCCAGGGCTACCCTTTTGTTCCTCAAAACCCTTCTTCATTCCCAGCCTTTGCCCTTGCTGTTTTGTCTGGAACATTCTTTCTCCACCCAGTTCTCTGCATGGCTGGCCCCAAGCCTTCCCTGACTACTCCGTCTCAACTGACCATCCTCAGGTAGTCCCTGCACATCACCCCATTTATTTTCTTTATAGCACTTCCCAGAATAGGGACTTATTTGTTTTACTGTCTTCCGTACAAGCATGTACACACCATGAGGGCAGGTGACTTGTCTTATTCCTAGCTGCCTCCCCAGTGCCTGACATAGCATGTTGAAAGGAACTTTTATTTTTCTTTATTTATTTTTAAATTTATCTTTATTGTTAAAAGTATTACAGATGTCCCATTTTTGCCCCCATTGACCCCCTCCACCCCGCTCCCCACCCCGCAAGCTTTCACAACCCTATTGTCTGTGTCCATGGTTATGTACATAAGCATACAAGTTCTTTAGTTGATCTTTTCCCTCCCACCTACCCATCCCCACCTTCCCTCTGAAATTCAACAGTTTAGCATCTAGCCTTTAGCGTTTACTCCTTTCAATTCCCTGCCTCCTCTCTCCTTGAATCCGCATATTTTAAATTCTAAGATGGTGGTCTTTCAGTTCATCAGACCAGGACTCTTTTTCCTTAGGACCTTGAGATGTCCCTCAGCTTGGGATACTCTTTGTTCCAATCTTTCCACCGGGCTGGCTTCTTAGTCACACTTTGTATTGACCAAAGTGGCATTGCTTCCAAGAAGTCTTCCCGGTTCTTCCAGCCTAGATGAGGTGCTCTTGCTAGATCTTCCTAAGACAGATATTACTTTCTGGACCACAACTCTCATCCCTACTGGATGTAAGGTCCCTTGGGCAAGAGGCACTTTCTAATTGTTTCACCATTCCTTTCAGCTGGCACAGTGCCTACTTGAATGAGTCAATAGATATTTACTTGAGCGAGTCAGTAAATATTAGTGGAATAAACGAATGAATAAATGAATGAATAGAGGAACTGCTGGTTTTCTGACCTTTTGTTTATCTTAGAAAGTTTTTGATGCTGGCTTAGCTAAAAGATAATGGGTGCTTAATAAAAATGTGTTGACAAATGAATATCCCCGGATTCTCCTCCCATACATTCAGTGGTGGTTGTTGGGAGACCCTGTTTCTCTGTGCTGTTCCATCTTGATGCTCACTCTTGGCCTCCCCTCTGTTGGACTGTACTCTGTCTGTTGCCCAGACACCTTGAGTAGCCCCACCCTCCCACCATTCAATGCACCAAGATTCTGGCTCCTCTGATGTCTGCCCTCCTTAATAGCCAGGTTCAATTTCAGGTCAGCTCTTCTAGCATGCTCCATCCTACTCGTCCTTGCTCAGTTGTTTCATTTGACGTGGCAGCAATTGGAGAGAAGACAGGCATGTTTAATACCCATCAGTGAATATAAGGAAGCCAGAGCACAATGATGAAGTACTTGCCTCTAGGTGGCCATTCTGATCATGAAGAAGTCTTAGACTGTTGGTAGTTCATGTGTCAGGGACTTTTCCAAACTCCCAATTTCCAAAAGCTGTAACTCCGTAACAAGCTAAATGGCAGATAATTACTTTATTGGGGGTAAAGTGTGATATTCAGAGACTTGGTAGATTGCCACTATGTCTTGCCTGCGTTTGAAAAAGCGTCTTAAACGATCAAGTTCCCCATCAGCCTTCCGACTAGGTTTCTCGGGAGGCCTCGATTTTAGGTGCAAGGTCCGCCTTCCTTGAAGATGCCAGTGAAATGCCTGCAGCTCCTCTATCGGCTCAGATCTCAGAGGTCTGATTTCATTATGAGAATCCCCTTCTTCCCCCTCCCCCCTCAGACATCTTTTCTGTAACTTGCAGTTTGACACTTACCCATGAAACATCAAAAAAGTCACTAAAATTGGATTTTCCCCAAAGTGTCAAAAATAATAAGATTCAGAGAGGAAGGAGATTGTAAGTAATAATCCTGACCCCTTTCCTACCTCTGGTGGCCATTCTCAACATTGCCATGGAAACCGCTGACTCCTTTCTTGTCAGGGTGATTATACCTTTGCAGGTTTTGAAAACGGGAAGACACCCGTGAAAGAAGCCTGGAATCTCTAATTTTAACTCCCCCTCCCACATTGGCGCTGCTTATGCAAATGGGAGAAAATGGGCTTTGTTAAGTTTTATTTTGTATTCTGCTAAAAAAAAAAAATATACAATGCGTCTGTTACGTGCCTGTGTGAGAGAAGAATACTGGTTACCCAGACATATGAGGAGGCATCCGATGTTCTCCCTTTTATAGAATTACTTTACCTATCTGCTTGACAGATACAGTCATCATTACAGATTGGAAATACCTTTGTCAGACAGCAGTTTCCTGTGATGGGCAGCCTTACAGTCCCGCATGATATACTGGTTTGACAGCTTGCAGGGAGATCCAAAAGGGAGGGAGGGACTGTGAAAGGGAAAAGTTTATTTTAGCCAACAGACGTGGAAATTTCACAGACGTTATAGGATTCTTTTCCAGCTACGCATGATTTCTCCTCATCAGCTGTTAATTAAGGACATTAATTTATCTATTTGTTTGATACTGGAAACATAAGGCTTAGTTCCGTACGAGTTATAATTTATCATGATTTTAGCGTCTTTTGAGTAATTCAAAATTATGCTTTGCAGTAAATGATTTATGAGGAGTTTATAAGTATTCTTATTAAATCAGCATTTTTAATGTATTATTCTCTGGCATTACGTACCTCTGGAGACTATTAAAGTTTATTACTCAGTGTTCATCTTAATAAGAACCTCCTGATGTTCCCCCGGGGCCTGAGAAAAACTGCTCATGGGTTTCTGCCCAACATTGAATGTGGCCCTGGTGGTCAAGCAGGCCTCTTGATCAACACTTTTCCAGGAGAGAGAAACCGGTGGATGATCCCCATTTCAGCTTTTATGGAATGATTTATGCCAGAGCTTCCTAGTCATTTTTGCTTCATGACTCACTTGTAAACTCCCAAGTTTGCAGCAGCAACACTGGCACGCAGTGAATGGGTGCACATCTGGAAAGACAGCTGTGCAGATAGCTGCCGGGAAGGCTTACCCTGGATGCCACACGTCTCAGGTACCTGAAACGGCTGGGTCCCCAAGTTCTGACTCCGATGGCAGAAAAAAGGGGACATGGGCATGTGAGGGCATCGAAGAAGGGTGCTAGATTGTGCCTGCGTTGTCCTAGAAGCATTTTAATTGAAAAATTGTCTGAACTTCAGACAAAAAGCCAAACTTGCTTCCCAGGCAGACACAGAGAGCAAGATACACAGACAGACCCTCCGCCTCACACCCTCCCCGACCACACGCGTGGGAAACCATTGTATGTACCAGGAAGGATGTGGGGGACTTAACATTTGAGAACAGGAGAATAGACATTCCTTCCCTTCTGTTTGGCACTTTAATTCTTTTTTTCATACACTATACAATAATACACCCAAACTGCCTTTCTTATGCTGAATTTGGCGTGATGTCTACTGGCTATCGCTACTGCTTGCCAGCCAGTAGCTCAGTGTTGGCGGTATAGTAGTGTTTGTTTCCGTAATTATTTGAATAAATATTTTATGACATTTCATCTTTAATATTTAAACATGAATGGAAACGAGGAAAACCAAAGTGTTGACACTAGTGTTGAAACTATTGAGACAGGGATTTGTCCCCCCGACACCCCCCCCCCGAGTGTATAATTGTTTAGTTTTATTTGGGAACTCGTTAGACATAAAAGTTTATTGCAGTGTTCAATTTTATTTTTTTATTGATTTTTTTTTGAGAGAGAGAGGGAGGGAGAGGGATAGAGAGAGAGAAATATCCACGAGATCATCCATCAGCTGCCTCCTGCACACCCGCTCCTGGGGATTGAGCCCACAACCCAGGCATTTGCCTTGACCGGGAATTGAATGATGACCTCCTGGTTCATGGGTCACTCAACCACCGAACCACACCGGCCTGGCATAATGTTCAATTTTTAAAGGAAGAGAAAAAAATAAAGAATGAGCTGGCAATATGTTGTTGAACATGGTTTAAAAGGCAAGGTGTAATTAAAGGTTTTACTTTATTTCTTAGCTTTTTTAGACTAGATATTATCCTTGTAATATGTAAGACTATTGTTCAACTTTTCTGTACTTGTCTTTAGTGTCTTCTTAAGAATTCATTATGTGTAAAATTTGAAAATTGTCTCTCTGCCCCATCCCCTTTCTGCCTTTCCACAAATGGACATTGTCTTTGTTCCTTAATATACTAATACAGCTAGTATTATCATTATATGTGTTACACTCCATGCATCCATCTTGCTAATATCAAAACTATAAAAATTACTTCTAGCACTTTGCTTACCACAAATATTATTTTTATTTATTTTTAATTGTGTGTCTACCTTTAAATAGAGGAATTATTCCTAGGGAGCCCACCTATTAGACTGATCAAAACTCAACTATAAACTACCCTGATACTTTTTTTTTTAAATATATTTTATTGATTTTTTACTGAGAGGAAGGGAGAGAGATAGAGAGAGTTAGAAACATCGATGAGAGAGAAACATCGATCAGCTGCCTCCTGCACATCTCCTATTGGGGATGTGCCCGCAACCCAGGTACATGCCCTTGACCGGAATCGAACCTGGGACCCTTCAGTCCGCAGGCCGACGCTCTATCCACCGAGCCAAACCGGTTTCGGCTACCCTGATACTTTCAAACAAAAGGAAATAAAACAATAAACCCACTAGATATTATCAACATTATTTTAAAACATTCACTTCCTAAAATTTTTGCTTTAATGACCTTGAAAGGCACAGGCAGGAAATGAAAATAGGTGGGTATGGGTTGATTATTATTTTTTTTTTAAATATATTTTATTGATTTTTTACAGAGAGGAAGGGAGAGAGATAGAGAGTTAGAAACATCGATGAGAGAAACATCGATCAGCTGCCTCCTGCACACTCCCCACTGGGATGTGCCCGCAACCCAGGTACATGCCCTTGACCGGAATCGAACCTGGGACCCTTCAGTCCGCAGGCCGACGCTCTATCCACTGAGCCAAACCAGCTTCGGCGGTTGATTATTTCTATAGAACTAAGTCTCCAGAAGTAAACTGAAATTAAATAGTTATTTGCTTTCTTTTTTTTTTTTAAGAGATAACATTCTGCATTTTATTGGGAATTCAGAGAAATAGGGTCCAGGTATGTATTAGCCACTGTCAAAGTGTGCACGTGAAGTAATCATACAACATTGGGGTTTCAAAGCTCCTCCCCCCCTTTTTAAAGGGACATCCGCAATACTTTCAACAATAAAGATAAAGTAAAATGAAACACTTTACTTGGTGGCTTCCAACAGACTTTTGCAAATGGAAGAGAGCATGGTTTAGCACAGGTTAGGGATGCAGGTAGACATGGGTTTGAATTGAGGCTGATTCCTTGCTTCATGACCATGTGTTACAGAAGACCGGAGAAGACCAAGCAACGCTTAGCAGTGGTTCTCAACCTTCTAATGCCGCGACCCTTTAATACAGTTCCTCATGTTGTGGTGACCCCCAACCATAAAATTATTTTCGTTGCTACTTCATAACTGTAATTTTGCTACTGTTATGAATCGTCATGTAAATATCTGATATGCAGGATGTATTTTCATTGTTACAAATTGAACATAATTAAAGCATAGTGACTAATCACGAAAACAATATGTAATTATATATGTGTTTTCCGATGGTCTTAGGCGACCCCTGTGAAAGGGTCATTCGACCCCCAAAGGGGTCGTGACCCACAGGTTGAGAACTACTGGCTTAGAGAGATGGAGTTACATTTATTCTTATTATTATGCACGGGCCCAGAGAAAAATGTCTCTAGAATTCTGGGCCCTAGCTGGTTTGGCTCAGTGGATAGAGCGTCGGCCTGCAGACCAAAGGGTCCCAGGTTCAATGCCGGTCAAGAGCACATGCCAAGGGTTGCGGGCTTGGTCCCCAGTGGGGGGGCATGCAGGAGGCAGCCAATCAATGATTCTCACTCATCATTGATGTTTCCATCTTCCTCTCCCTCTCCCTTACTCTCTGAAATCAATAAAAATATTTTACAAAAAATTTGTATTGTTTTAAGGCATTAAACTTGTGGTAATTTGTTGTAGCAGCAATAGGAAATGAATACACTGAATATCATTTTAGTAGCACATTAAAATGAAAGATGACCCCATCCCCACAGCCCTGTGGAATGAACCATATTTGGTCTAAACCAGGGCATAGTGATCTAGTGGCCTTTGCTGCTCATGGTTTAGCAGTGGACATGTGACCCAGTTCCATTCAGTGACTCACAAAGGGAAGACTGCTGAGTGGGGAGACTTTCTGGGAAGGTTTTGCTCCCTAATGAAAGGAGCTGTTGAGATGAGAAATCTTGCCCCTTCCTGCCCGCCTTGAACAAAGTTAAGGGAAGACGTAATGTTTGGAGTTGCACTGTGATTCATGATGGTGAAGGTCAGAAGGACTGACTAGATAACAACTAATGACTGATTGAAATGAAGAGAAACTCGATATATTTTCATCATTGAAGCATCTAAGAAAAGCCTGGAGTTTGCTGTACCCACACAGTATTTTTCTGTAGGGATTTGTGGTTGATTCAGGAACATCAGATTATGACCTCAAGATGTTCGGTCAGAAAATAAGCATCAAACAATACGCTGGTATGATTGTTCCCATGTAAGGCTGGAAACTCACACAGAACATTACAAGGTATATCAATTTCTTCCACTGAGCTTTTCATAAATGAACAAACTGCTCAAGTCCTGTTACACTGCCATGTCTCCTTATCCCCTATGTCTCCTTCTCTAATCCAGGTCTCAAGATCAGGCAAATGACCTTCCTTCCTTCCTTCCTTCCTTCTTTCCTTCCTTCCTTCCTTCCTTCCTTCCTTCCTTCCGTTGTGAGGCACGCACCCCTGCTCAGCCTTCTAACCTCATCTGAAACTTGGTATGACAAAAAACTCTCTCTCTCTCTCTCTCTCTCTCTCTTCCTTTTACAAAGAATGTCTCTTTTTCTTTTTAAAATATTTTTTATTGATTTCAGAGAGGAAGGGAGAGCTAGAGAGAGATAGAAACATCAATGATGAGAGAGAATCATTGATCAGCTGCCTCCTGCATGCCTCATACTGGGGATCAAGCCTGCAACCCGAGCATGTGCCCTGGGAATCGAACCATGACCTCCTTAGCATCACTACTAATAAATTCTTCCAAGGTGTGGCTCTCAATTGAGTCTCAGGCTATGACTTTCCTTTCTAGCATCTTGAAGTCTAGTTGGTCGGAATGAGCTTCAGGTCCCTGGTGGGTCCAGGCTATGTCATGCCTCTCTGTCTTTCATGAGGCTGTCTCCACTGCTGGGACTGAAAATGTCCCACTGCATACTCAGGTCAAGCATCAGCCCTCTGTAATGCCATTCTGGCGGTCTTCCCAGTGCTCAGGGGAATTGACTACTTCCTCCTTGGTGAGGAACATACACTCTGCCCCTAACCCTTTTGTATTTACCTCTGTTAGTTTCTTATTGTGTCATATTCTTTATAGTCTTAGAAATTGCTCTTCCCAGGTGAGATAGATAGCAAACTTCTGAAGGTAAGAATCATTCTCAAGTTGTCTTTCTTTTCCTGGTACTTGATTATTGCCTGGCAGATACAGGACACTCAATCTCGGAGAGAAATACATAAATGAATGAAAGAATAAGTGAGTGTTGGTGAGACATTAGAAAGTTAGGTGAGCATCATAATTGATGACATTTAGAGCAAAAGCAAGCTTACATATTATTTAATCCAAACTTTTCATTTTATAGTTCTACATTGCACTGTCCAAATTGTCTATTAAACACCTGTAGTGTGACTCTTCTGAATTGAGATGTGCTATGAGTGTGAAATATACACCAGATATCAAAGACTTAGCACCTCATAGAAAGAATGTATGTGTCATTAATAATTTTTATATTGGTTATATTTTCATAATGATAATGTTTTAAGTACTCTAGATTAAATAAAATACCTTATTAAATTTTACCTATTTTTACTTTTTAAAATACTGGTATATGGATGGTTACTACAAAAAATTTAAATTATTTACATGGTTCATATTCACCTTTTATTTCTGTTGGACAGTTTCTAGAACAGGAATTGGCAAACTCCAAATCTATCCAGGCACTTGTGTTTTGATACCTATTTATTAATTTTTAAAAAGAATTTTAAATGCACATTTTTATATTTATATAAATACCCACATAATAGCTTTGATTTTGCTCTGAGCCCACAGAACTTAAAATATTTACTATATTAAGAAAATGTTTATTGGCCCTGTTATAGAAGATAAGGCCCAGTGTGATAAAATAAAGTAATAATGTAACAACAAATAGTAACTATTGCCTTAATAATAATAGCTCACACATCAAGTTTTCATTCTTTCCATAAATATTTTTGACAGCCTACTTTGGGTCAGACACTGTGTGGAAGCATTCAACTCACAGTGTTGAACAAAACAGCTCTTGTCTCCTTTCTGATGCATCTTAACATCTTATGAGGAGAAGATACAGCTTAAACAAATAAATAAAACCCATAGAACTCAAGAGGGAGGACAACCTACCTGAATTAGCAAGGATTACTGGACTATAACTTTAAGTGATACCCTAACCTTAATGTGGTTAAATTGTTGGAGTGAAGATATAGCTAAACTTCATTGATCCAAGCAGGTTATAGTTAGTATTCATGTAAATGGGTGCTTAGAATTACTTGAGAAATTTTTTCCCTTAACATTATTTAAACATTCTTTCTCTTATTATATTCATTTTTTTTCATTCATTAGATAGTCAATTCACTCTTTCATTCAAACATTGATGGAAGCCAAAACCGGTTTGGCTCAGTGGATGGAGCGTCGTCCTGCGGACTGAAGGGTCCCGGGTTCGATTCCGGTCAAGGGCATGTACCTGGGTTGCGGGCACATCCCCAGTGGGAGATGTGCAAGAGGCAGCTGATCGATGTTTCTCTCTCATCGATGTTTCTGACTCTCTATCTCTCTCCCTTCCTCTCTGTGAAAAATCAATAAAATATATTTAAAAAAAAAACATTGATGGAAGATGTACTGAGAACAGTTGTACAGTGGGGATAGCGTAGTGCTGGCCCTCAGGAAGCGCAGAATCTAGCGGGGAGGTCATATGAGTAAGAGTAAGTGCTGACGATACCACATGAATAATGATTGAATACAAATATGACCCATATGTTATGAGAACATGAAGTTGGAGAGCAATCTCTGTCTGGAGGTTCAGAACATTTTGTCAGAGGAGATGAAGAATGTCCTAACAGCATTTTGCCACGAATAAAAGAGGAACGCATTTGAGGAGGAAGACATATCACGCATAAAGAATTGGAGGTATTACTTATTTGAGATGGAGGAAGAAATTCAGCTTGAGGGAGTGTGGGCGTGTGGGTGAAAGGGGAAAGTGGGTCATGGGCTTGAGGGAAGACTCTAGAACCTGATCATGAGGCACTCGGGTGTCTTGCAGAAAAGGCTGGACTTCCTTGTTGGTGATGGGAAACCTCTGACTTTTATTATTTATTTATTTAACGACATAATCTGATTTTTTCAGGTTTATCTTTCTAGTGAGGGATGCACAGGAGTCAGGGGGAAATGTGTGGCTTAGAAGCCAGTTACGAGGCTGTTAAAATCCTTCAGGTGAGAAATGTTGAGAAACCAAAATTAGGACAGAGCAGGGAGGATGGAAAGGAGAGCAGATTTGAGAGACATTTAAAAAGTACAATTAATTGACTTTTTCCTTGATGTTGAATCATTTGATGTACATTTGAAGGAAAGGGCAAAATCAAGATGACCACCTCGTCTCTGTGTTGAGAGCCACTGGAGTGGGACACCATTAATGTAGAGAGAGGAATCAGGAAAGGGAGCAAGAACAGAGCGGGCTTGATAAGTTGTATTTGAGACACTTCCTGGTGGAGCCCGCTGCGTGCTGGGCGGAAGGGAGGCAGATGCAAATGAAATATAATTCCCACCTTGAAGGAGGGTATAATCTAGGGGAGGTGGCAGGAGCAAATTGTTTCAATAGAGCAATGGTTTCTTAGTGCCTTCTCACAGTTTTGGAGTCTGGAAGTGTGAGATCAGGGTGCCAGCATGGTCTGGTGTGGGCCCTCTTCTGTGTCCTCCCAGTGCGAAAGGGACCAGGGAGCTCTTAGGGTCTCTCTCTGTCTCGTCATCTTCTTATTTTTTTAAAGCTTTCCTAAGAAAATTCGTTGGCAATATATATTGTCATCAAATTTTTTTAAACATCTAGTTTTTTAAAAATATATTTTATTGATATTTTACAGAGAGGAAGGGAGAGGGATAGAGAGTTAGAAACATTGATGAGAGAGAAACATCGATCAGCTGCCTCCTGCACACCTCCTACTCGGGATGCGCCTGCAACCAAGGTACATGCCCTTGACCTGAATCAAACCTGGGACCCTTGACGCTCTATCCACTGAGCCAAACCGGTTAGGTTGTCATCAGTTTTAATTATTTATTTGTGTATTTGTTTATTTTATATTTATTGGGGTGGCATTGTTAATAACATTATATAGGTTTCAAGTGTACAACTCTATGATACATCATCTGTATATTGCATTGTGTGCCCACCACTCAAAGTGCAATCTTCTGTCACCATACATTTCACCCCTTTACCTTTGACTACCCTTTGGGGTCTTTTTATAAGAACACTGATTCACAGTCTTAATACCATCACATTGGGCATCAGGATTTCAACATAGGTCTTTTGGGAGCATGCACACATTCAGACTGTAGCAGCATGATTCAAGCTAAAATACAAACAACATTAAATCACAACAGGAGTTATAATACATTGAGAGGATACAAACAAACATCAGCTCCCCAGTTATCCTTGTTCAAGGAACTAATATAGTCAAGGTAATGAATTTCTTATTTTTTTAATTACTTGAAAAGTCTACTGCACATAGCTCATTGTGTTTATTCTGATTTTTTTTTAAAAAAATTATCTTTATTGTTGAAAGTATTACAGATGCCCTACCTGCTTTGGCTCAGTGGATAGAGTGTCGACTGAAGGGTCCCAGGTTCGATCCCAGTCAAGGGCCCATGCCTGGGTTGTGGACTCGGTCCCCAGTAGGGGGCATGCAGTAGGCAGCTGATCAATGATTTTCTCTCATCATTGATGTCTCCCTCTCCCTTCCTCACTGAAATCAATAAAAATATATTAAAAGGAAAGTATTACAGATGTCTCCCTTTTTCTCCCCCAACCACCTCTTGGCCAAGGTAATGAGTTTCTACACATTAGTACTCTTGGGTTGTTGATTTATTTTCCTGGGCAAAGACTTTGTGTGGTTCTGTGGTTTGTGGAGTACTTTGGTATTTTTAACAAATAAGCACTTATTAAACAATCACAAAAATAGTATTCACTTTCTTTTAAAATCTCACTTCCATTCCCATTCTCCTCCCACAGTCTCTCTCTTTTGGCCGGAGTTCTAATTGTTTCCTTTCTCATATCTGTTTCCTCTGTGTATTTGCCTCAGTTAAAAAAAAAATGGCACCATCAGAGTTTTTGCAATTACAAACACTATTATCCTCCACTATAATTTACCATGCCTTGACCTAATCTATCCTTGAGAATAGAATGAAAAAAAGTCTGAATTTAATATTCAGTATATATTAATATCATAAATATTTGGCCAGTTTCCATAACACTTTTTCAAACTTGCCCAGTGGGGATATTTTTTAATAAAGGCACAACTAGAGATGGCATCATTTAAAGGATTTACATAATATAAAAAGATTCTTCTAAGGATATCCTTGGTGTGAGAATCAGTACAGTATAAGAAGCAATTTATCCTAATTAAATATATTTCTCATCATTCTGTAACAGTGTATATTACATTAATCTCTAATAGGTAATTGAAAGTATAAAAATATATCTTTACTATTATTTTGGGGGAGTATACCCTTCTATTAACTAACAGTCAAAAAATCCATTCCAGAGGACGGTTACAGATTCAAGGTTGCCATAGTGAATTCCCTGTGGGCAGTGGTTCTCGAGTGAGTCCCTCATTTGGTAAAGGTGACTTGGAGGGCTCCTTACTCATCATCAGGATAAGAATTTCATTTATGTCCCACAGTCCCTGCTCCCTCTTTCATCTGTCTCTCACAGAAGCAGAGATTATCACACACCAACTACGGTTATTTTTACTTCTGTCCCTAACTTTCACTGCCTTGCCCCGCCTTCTGTGAACTGTAGCAGAATGTCACAATTGCTTCAGCAATAGCTTCTTTTAAAATCTGCTTCTGAGACAGAATTTGGAGTGGCAAAATCTGTCTAAATTAGAAAAGGTTTTTTAGAGGGTGCAAAATTCTTTCAAACTTAAGCTATTTTTAACAACGGTTAAAAAGAAATTCTAGACAATTCATGGATGATCTCACTTATATCTGGAATTTAAGAAAACAAAACAAAATAAAACAAAACCAAAACCAAATTTGTAGAGATTCGATTTTGGTTACCAGGGGCCGTGGGTTGGGGAGGGGGAGCTGGATGAAGGTGATCAAAAGTGACAGACTTCCAGTTACAAGATTTATTAAGCACTGGGGATGTAATGTACGACATGATGACTAGAGCTAATACTGGGAAAGTTGTTAAGAGAGTAGGTCTTAAGAGTTCTCATCACAAAACGTTTTGTGTCCATCTATATGAGATAACGGATGTTAACTAAACTTATTGTCGTAATCATTTCATGATATATGTACAGTCGGTATGCTGTACACCTAAAAACTTATACAGTCCTGTATCTCAATTATATCTCAATAAAACTGGAAAAGACACTCTAACATGAAACCACAAAGTGGGTTCTCCCTGAGCCTCAAAATCAGTTTCAAGGTAGAAGGAACACATGGAAATTGATCATTCTACATTGTTATTGAGAGGCAGCTAATTGCCTTTAAGCACTGGTAAGAATACTGGTAAGATTGTTGCTTTTTGTGGGCCTCAAACAAGTCTCTGTTCCATGGCTTCCTTGACTATAAAGTGATATAATATCCTTCTGACAGTGTTGAGAACAGTGTAAAATGTGACATGGGAAAAACTATTTAGGATTATAAAGTACTATAGAAGTATTAGCATATATTTAAATCCATGTTTGTATATATGTGTGTTTGATACTATATTGTGTCAACTATATGTTTATCATCCAACTCCCCCTCTCCACATCCACTGCCCCTGGTAACCGATATCGAATCTCTTTACAAATTTGGTTTTGGTTTTGTTTTATTCTGTTTTCTTAGATTCCAGATATAAGTGAGATCATCCATGAATTGTCTAGAATTTCTTTTTAACTATTGTTAAAAATAACAAGTTTGAAAGAATTTTGCACCCTCTAGAAAACCTTTTCTGATTTAGACAGGTTTTGCCATTCCTAAGCTACCTTTACGACCTGCTGACTGAATGATCAGTTGACCAGTCACTATGATGCACACTGACCACCAGGGGGAAGACGCTTAACCCTGGTGGTCAGTGTGCTCCCACAGCTAACCTTGCATGGCTGGCCAACCTCCTGTGGTCTCTCCTCCCAGATGGCCCTGATTGGCCCCGATCGCCAGCAGGCGGGAGGGACCCCACCCATGCATGAATTCGTGCACCGGGCCTCTAGTACAGTGGGGTCTTGACTTATGAGTTTAATTTGTTCCATGACGGAGTTCATAACTCAAATTACTTGTATGTCAAATCAAAAAGTGAACGAGTGAGACACGTGATGCTGGGCTGATGTTGTGGCGTTCACTGAGACATTCGCTGCGCCAGCTAGCGGTGGGGTAGCTGAAGCTGGCTCGTAACCCAAATTTTAGCTTGCAACTCAAAGCAAAAATTGGCCGAGAGACAGCTCTTATCTTGAAAAACTCGTTAGTTGGGACATTCGTAAGTCAAGGCCCCACTGTATTTATATAAATATATAACAAGTTTTACAGTTGGGTGAGAGTCTCTGTAAGTTCTGATTGATGTTTGGGGGCTGGATCAGCTCAAGGAGGGGCTAAGAACAATTTCATACTTGGTACAAGAATCCCTGCCTCTGTTTGCAAGTCTACATTATAGGTATTTCTCCATAACTATATAAGCACTTAGGTTCAAAGTGCTAGAAATACTGAACAAATTGCAGAAATCCAGAAGATAAGCACAGTATAAAAAATAAACTCAGTTCATTTGGTGCTTCCTGGGTGCTGGGAATTGAAGTAAGTGTTGCATATGCAGTGATTCATTCACTCTTCACAACAATACCGAGGTTGTTGCTATTATTGTCCCCATTTCACAGAGTAGGAAGTGAGGCAGATGGGAGTTACGTAACCTGCCCAAGACCACAGAGTGTGTAAGTGCTGGAGCTGGGATTTGAACCCAAGTTTTTCAGCTTTGATGACCACTTACTTAACCAAGATGTAGATTTGCTTAGGTTTCATGTGATAAGGAATATATTATTTCATTTTCATATGTTCACACAGAACAGATTATTGCAAATAACTCATGAAATGGTCTTTAATAAGTCAATGGTATGAAAAAGACAGGGAAACTGTTAAGACCTTATTGAGATAATGAATAAAATTACAATGTAGACTGGGTATTAGATGAAATTAAAGGATTATGGTTAGTTTTTTAAAAAAGATTTTTTGTTGATTTCTAGAGAGAGAAGAAGGGAGAGAGAAGGAGAAACATTGATGTGAGAGGTAGAGATCATCAGCTGCTTCCTGCATGCCCTTGACCAGGGGTTGAGCCTGCAACCTGGTTATGTGCTCTCACTGGGAATTAAATTGGAAACATTTTTGGTACATGGGATGGGATGACACCCAACCAACTGAACGACACCCGCCTGGGCAGGATTGCTATTAGTTTTGTTAAATATTTTAATGTATGGCTATGTAAGAAAAATTCCTTATTTTTTAGAAATTCACACTGAAGCAGTTTCAGG
>NW_006297152.1:1712654-1718140 GCF_000327345.1 Myotis davidii
AAGCAAGTATGCTAAAATGTTGACCATCACTGAATCTGGGTAATGCATATATGGTGGTGTATTGTACTATTCTCTTTACAAGGACTAGATTTAAACAGTTTCATAATAAAATTTAAAAAAAGAATCAGTTCACTTAAGTTCACAGAAGCCCAGAGGTAATGCCAACATCAATATGTGACAAATGAATGTGGTACACACAGCAGAACAGCTTAATAGCACCAAGCAATTTACATGGAAGTGTCATTTTTAGCCACAAAATTGCACTGTTTACTTTTCATGTGTTAGTGCTTTTTGGAAAGAAAATGTAGAAAGGCAATAGTATCTAAGTCTGTTTACTAGGAATAACGCTTGTATAATTGCTTTAATGTGTTGTAGCTCCACATTTATTTTTAGCATTTTTTCTTTTATTGGTTAATTCAAAACATAAACACTTCCTGGCTTGAGCAAAATCAGCATGTCACTTTCACACCAGAGGAAGGTCATAATCACTTGTTCTGTCTCATCTGAACTTTGAGAAAAGATAAATTTTCACTTTTCAAAAGTTCACAAATAAAACATTTGCAAAGTTTTTTCAATTAATTGCAGTCCAAACTATCAGAACATTAAAAAAAATCTTTTTTGTTTTTACATTTGCAGGTTAAGTTTTAAAAGAAAAAGATTAATGAAAAACAAAAATTTGAGAAAAGTTCTTTAAAATTATTTATGAGCGAGAGAGAGAGAGAGAGAGAGAGATTGTTGTTCCACTTTTTTACGCATTCATTGATAGACTCTTGTACGTGCCCTGACTGGGAATTGAACCTGCAACCTTGGTATATCAGGATAATCCTCTAACCAACTGAACTACAGGGCCAGGGCTAAAGTTCTTGTTTCTCCTCCTCCTCCCCTTCCTCCTCCTCCTCTTCCTCCCTCTCCTCCTCCTTTTCCTCCTATTCTTCTAAATATATATTTCTAGTTAGATTACAAAGGTCAATATAGATTTTCTCCAGTCCTTTTTATTTATAAATATTTGTCTTCCCAAATTTGATCCAATGGACTTATGAAATATTTAAAAATGATTAACATTTGTGTTAACAGTTCCCCAATCTTTTTTTCTGAAATCCTTGCAGCCAGATGGCTTTTTTTTTTGAATTTGGAATATTTTAGATGATAGGAAAGTAATACTTTGCATATAGCACACAGTGCCCTCAGCGATATCTCTTATAGTCAAATGCATGCATATGTTTGCAATGAAACATGACCGACTTATAGTCAAATGCATGCATATGTTTGCAATGAAAAGTATAAATATTACATTAAGTGGGATAAAAATTCTAAGACCTCTCATGTCATTTAGGTCACATTTAACTATCGGATGAAATACCCCAACTCTAGAATATTGACTGTGGTCTTTCAGGGCCCTTGGGTGTCTGTCCTAGTTGCACATGAAGGACTATGGATCTGTATAGTGTGGGAAAGAGAACCAGCTTTAGAGTCTGCCAGACTCTCATCTGAATCTTAGCCTTCACCCTTACTAGCTGTGTGACTCATCTTCCTCACTTATAAAAAGGAAATAATACCTGCTTCATAAGATTACATAAGATTATGGTGACAATAATTTACCCAAGGTGCTTAGCAGAATGTCTGGGCCAGTCAGAGGTCAGAAAGGGGGGTAGCTATTATAATACTATTAGTGTTATTATTAAGTATAAGAAAGGTGTGAAGAGCATTTTCTATTTCTTGAAGTCACTTCTGAAGCTAACTTTAAGCATTAAAAAATTATTTGATATATCTCACACATTTTATTTGATATGCATTTATGAAGCACACACTGTGTATACAGCATTGAAAATTCAAAAAGTAATCTCTACTCTTAGTTCTATTCCTTGACCAATAATTATTCAGCAAAAATTAATAAAGTAATATCATAAAGGCATATTGAATGTGTCACACTTAACATGAAAACTATTATTACGCTTGCATAATGAAACATTCAGAATTAGGATTTTTCTCTAAATGGGTAAAAAACCTGATCTCTTTTCTGAGGCTGGCTCTATTTATATTTTGGTTTTCATACATATGTATGGAGGCTTATATTAAAGATTTTGTCATTGTTGCTCCTTTTATTTCATTAAACATTTGAAAGATGCATTTTGTTCCACATTCATAAGTGATCATACAATTTCCTCAAATTTTCCACAAGAGAAAAAATAACTATATTTGGGTGGAGATAGAACATGCAATGGAAAGTTTTAGCCCCAAAGACTTTTTTTCATCAAGTTATGAACATGCGAACATGGAATTATAATTGAAACCATTTTGTATACTTCACCATCAAATTCATACTGAAAAGAATGTTTTACTGATTTTAACAGCACATACGAACAACTCTCACTTGTCCACAGGATTTATTAAATATCTGCTATGACACCTCTGTAGTAACTCTGCTTGGTAGTATATGAAGTAACTGGGAGGCTATTAAAGATGGTACATACATGTGGAACAGCTAAGTGTTGCCTAGAGAGAAATCTATGTTTTGTACTGAACTCAAAAGTTTTTGAGATGATCTAATGCAAAACAATGAAGTTTAGCCAGTGTTATCTATAAGAGCTGGTAAGTTAAAAGAAAAATTGCCCTTGATAGCTCATACTTTTCTATTTTTACTGTTCACCCTCTAATGATGATTTAAATGAGCAGTGAACAGACCAAAAATGAGCAAAATAAATAAATAAATAAATAAATAAATAAATAAAACAATTATTTGGAGAGAATGTTAGAGCAAAAGGATCCTAGAGATAATTTAACCTAACCAGCTCATTTTACTGTAAATATAAACTGAGGCCCAAAGAAATTGAAATATGCCTCATTAAAAGCAGGTCAGTTCTAAAACCCAGGCTTCAAAAAGGTCATCTCTGTGGTGTTTTCTCTCAAGTCCTGCTCTGCTGTAGAACTTTCTATGTAGTAGATACTTATTCAAATGGATTTGATAAATGAATGAAAAATTGACTTTTATATTTGTATATTTGTATATTTGTACAGGTAGTACGTATGTGATTGAAAACGTAAAATATAAGTTTTTGTACAAATACTTAAACATTTTAGCTACATTTTATTATTGGCCTTTCACTAGCTTAGTAAGGTTTCCTGTCTTTGGCTAAAGTCTTCCTTCAGAAGACATAGCGTACATATATCACTCTCTACGCCCATCTGGGCTGTCATCCATTCATGTCCTCGTCACATACACCTAAACTATCTATGAATTTGGTTCTTGACCCAAGTACTCCATTTCTGGGCCGTGCTCATGCATTCTCATAATTCCTTGACTTTAATGCCAAAGCCGTCATGGGTATTGGACGTTGATCCCTCTGTTATCTTCCAGATCTCAGATCTCCATTTCTGTCCAGAACCTCTTACCTTTCCAGGTTTTCCTGTCCCTTACTGTGCTTATGAGCTCTTTGACCTCATTAAGTTTTCCAGTTACCTCTCAGTCCTAAATCACCAGCCCACTCTGGCTTCCCTTCCTTCCTTAGAAAGAGACACTGGCTCATCATAACACAGTGTCGCACATATTTGTCATTCACTTTCCACCCTGGCCTTTGTCACACCCACTCTACAGTCCTTTCCACTCTGGTGAGTTAATCACCTTATTTCTTTAATTCTCGGTGAAATTTACTCCCAAGTTGAGGATAAGTGCCCCTAGAAATCCAAAGCCCCCAATCATATGCTTTGTATTGTTTACCCCCCCAGAGTTAAATCCTGATATCTTCCCTTCGTGAAACTAACCTCTCCCCTCTTCTGAAGCTAAGCTCTCTGCTTCGGTAGGGCCCTGATAGATCCTGGAGGTTAGTTATCTCAACCTCCATTTTCAACTCCCTTTGCTCTTACCTGACCCTACTGTCCAAGTAATTCAAAGATAAAAACTTGATTTTCCAGGCTCCCTTATAGCTATGTGGCCAAGTGTGGTAATTTTTTTCCAACTAAGCTCAAGCTGAAGTCTTTGGAGGCTCTTCTCTCCGTCCCTAGAAAATGAATGAATGTGAAATCTAGGGGTATAGCTGTGTTATAACCAGGACTTATAAAGCAACATGTGGGGGTGTGGTGGGGGATGGAAGGGGAAGTTCAAGGAAGCAGAAAGCCAGAAGAGCTATGGATCTGATGATTTCATGGAGCCACTGTGCCTGAAGCTCCCTCTCCAGCAGTCTAATCTCTCAAGTTTAGCCAGAGTCATTTACATTTGTCATGCCTATTTCCTCTCCTCTTACTGACTTCTCAAACCACAGTCCTAAAATTGTTCTTGAAAAGATTACTCCTAACTTCATTTTATGTATCCAGTTAACTTAATTGAGTTTCCTGGAGCATTTGCATTATTGATCAAACTCTACTCAAAACTCTCTCTGCCTCTGGGTTCTCCTGATTTTATTTTTACCTCTCAGCTAATCCTTCTCAGCTTCTTAATTTCCCACTGGACTCTCCCCTTCCCCCCATTTCCTCAATTTCCAATTTTGCTCTTTGTCTGACTGTCCCCACAGTGAGGGCACCCTAGGGCTTCCTCCTTGGCCCTCTAATGTTTTTACTATTCATTAATCATCTACTATTTGGTTTATTTTATTAAATGTTTTTTAAATTTAAATCTTTATTGTTGAAAGTATTACGTATGTCCCCCTTTTTCCCCATTGGCCCCTTCTAGCTTGCCCCCCTCCCCCGCTAGGCCTCACTACTCTATTGTCTGCGTTCAGGGGTTATGTATATATGCATACAAGTTCTTTGGTTGATCCCTTCCTACCCACCCACCCATCAACAATATTCCAGAAGCTTCTAAATATGAATCTTTTGTTTAAGTCTCTCATCAAAGCGTATCTGCACATATGGTCATCCATAGCTCAATAGGAGAGTCTGGGCAAGCAGCGGGTCTGTGAAGGGAGTCTGGGTGAGACCAAGCCACATGTGGTTCCTAAAGGCATACCAATGACAGGGGTGGGGCTAGCCTGGGAATAGAAATTTGAACCAGGGGCAATTAGGCCTGGATTTGAACCTGTTAGTTTTTTTGTAAAATGCTTTGTTGCCCTTTTCAGCTGGCTCAGAGTTGCAAGGCTGTGGTAGCGCCAGCTCTGGGAATATATTCTAAAATTATTTCAAAATGTAATCAAATACTGTAAGGGTGCTAAAAAGCTTGTGAACAATAATAATCCATCTCCTTAGTTTCTCACCTCTGGTCTGCTTTCCAAAGGAAAACTCTTTGCAGTCTTAGTAATTTGCTTTTGTATTTATCTTGGTATTTCTAAATATTGTTTACACTACCTCGGGATTCATCAATTTTAGACATTGTCTTATAACTTTTGACTAAGGAAGATTAGGATTTAAAACCTCCCTTACATAGACTCGCTGCCCAGCCTCCCCACTTTCTAGGTACACTCTGAGTCCTCACCCCATTTTTAAAGATAGTTATATCACAACTTGAGGGTTGTCAAGATTTAGGGTTTGCATTTTTATGACTATACAAACATTGTACA
>NW_006297152.1:1718178-1726430 GCF_000327345.1 Myotis davidii
TGCAAAATTTCACCTCTTTTCTTGAACAAATACATCCCCTTTCCCAGGAGTTAATCATTGCCTCATTTTTTTTTCTTTTGTTTGAGTTTTCTTGTACCTATTGCTAAATATTTTCATAACCTTCCATAGTGTCTAAATATAATTTTACATATTTGAAATGAATGAGGTCATCAATCAGATTCTTGGTTTTGCATGAAGAGGCCCTGCTGGAGCTTCAGTCTGGATGGTATTCTCTAGCCTGTGTAGTAGTTGGCCCCCTGGGGTTTATCTAGGAGTGTCTATTGGATTCCTTGCTTCCTATATTCTGCCTTCTTTTTTTTTGCCTATTTCAGGAGAGCTCCAGTTTTCAGTGGTTTTTCAGAAAAGTACTTGGGAAATAAATTTATGAGGCATTGCATGTGTGAAAGTGTGTTTATTCTACCTTCACATCTGATTTAAAATTTGATTTGGGGTAGAATTTAGGATTTAAAATACCCTTTCACATGTTGGAAGGATTTGTTCCATTGCCTTCTATCTTCAAATGTTGTTGACAACTGGTTCAATGTCATTTTTTTTTCTAATCCTTTGCATGTGATTTATTTTTTCCTTTCTGGAAGCTTTTATGATTTCATTATTTCACATTTCAAAATGATGTGCTTTGGTGTGGGCCTGTTTTTGTTCAATGAGCTGGATAGCTGGTGAGTCCTTTCAATCTGGAGACTTCTGTGTTCAATTAAGTGAAAATTTCTGGTAGTCTTTCTTTGATAATTTCCTCCCCACTCTTTCATTGTTTTCTCCCTGGAACTTCCATTAATAGAATGTTGGACCTTTTGAATGTATCTTCTAATTCCCTTATCTCTTCTGCTTTTGTCCAGTATTTAGTCCTCTTACACTGTTCTTTGAGATTTCTTGGCTCTGTCTTCTAACTGTGGTATTCGGTTATTTATTTTAGCTGTTGTACTTTTCATTTCCAAGAATGCTTTCTTCTTTCCTGATTGTTCTTTTTCTATCACTGGTGGGAGGGGGAGGGGATACAGTCCAAGTGTTCTTTATATAATCCTCATTCATTTTCTGAAGATTTCACCACTGCCCCTCACATCTGCCTGTTGTAACACGTGGTACATGTGAGTTCTGAGCCTTTCTCAGGCTCTCTGTGGCTGAATAGATGAATAGATGAATTGTTTGTCACGAACGAAGTGAATACCTTCATTGTGTCTTTATTTGAGTTTCAACTATAAGACTGCTGCGGCCACATCACAGTATTCAGCAGTGAAACCTTGTTTGTTACTAAAATTGTTTTAAAATGTAGTCAAATACTGTAAGAGTGCTGAAAAGCTTATGAAAAATGGTAACCCAACCCCTTAGCTCCTCACCTCTGGTCTACTTTCCAAAGGAAAATTCTTTACAGTCTTAGTAATTTGACTTTGTATTTTATCTTGGTATTTCTAAATATTGTTTACACTACCTCTTGTTTGTTACTGTTATCTTCATTCCTTTTTATTTGGAATCAGAATAAAGTTGTACATCAAATATCTTTAAAAAAAAAGTGTTCTAAATCTGTGGGCACTCATGTTTCGGTCTCCTTGATTTTGTGTTCTTTGCCCCTCCTCTCCATTTCCTTTTGGTTTTTCATTGATTATGGTTGAAATGCCTCCTGGTTTCATCAAATACGAAGTTTGTGCTTTGATTCTCAATACTTTCTGACATTTTCAGGTGACATCTGAGAGAAAAAGACACACGTATCTCTTTTGCCACCACAACACTCCGAACCCTTAGAACATTTCTTAAACACATAGCCCAACAAGGATCAGACTGGGAAGCTGCCTTTGGCTCTGCGATTGCTGGAGTTTAATTTAACTGTAACTTTCTCTTCATACTTACATGTGTGTAGCCGGATATGTACTTACACAGTGAGGAGAAATTGTAGCTCCACCGTGTTGCCTCAACTTGAGTTAAATGGCAGCTTTTTTAAGTGAAAATATCTGCTTATCTCAATCTACCCATTTTTACAGAATTGGTTAAGCTTTGTTCTGATCTTGTGCCTAAGCTTAGGCACTTGACCTGGTGTTTTCTACAACATGAGGCTAATAATTTGAGACTAGACAAGAACTTCCGTGTTTACTCATTATCGCCTCATAGTAGTTGCATTTTTTTTTTTTAATGCAGGTGCACAATTCATCACCACTTCAAAGAGCTTGGTCTGACCAAGTTGGAAACTGTGTTCCCACTGGTTCCATCACAGGTATCAGGCAGTACTGTGCCAGGTCTTGTGCTGTGGCTCGTATCTGATATGATGCCTATTTGAAACCCTTTGGCCTCTTGAAGCTTGGAACAGCCTTTGGCATTATGGGAAACTCCACACCTCCTGACGAGTCGGGCACTAGTCTTGCCATTTCCCTTTGTGGGTGAAGTTGCAGTTAAATTAAACTCCAGCAATCGCAGAGCCAAAGGCAGCTTCCCAGTCTGATCCTTGTTGGGTTATGTGTTTAAGAAATGTTCTAAGGGTTCGGAGTGTTGTGGTGGCAAAAGAGATACGTGTGTCTTTTTCTCTCAGATGTCACCTGAAAATGTCAGAAAGTATTGAGAATGAATCCACCAATGAGGCTCCCTCATGAGAAACTTCAATCCTGAGACGAATGTCATTGAGGAAGGTGTGAGGAAGGTTCCAGCCTGGTGAGCAGGGAACCAGAGACAGCCATTCTGCAGAGGCATCAGGACAGAGGTCCAGTAATAACATCAGCAGCATCAACTATAGGCTCCCTGCCCAGTGGTGGCAAGGGTGGTACCTTCACTGGGACAGATCTCTGGTATAATTGGGCCATTGTGCTGGGTGGCATAGTCTCTAAACTGGGTTTTCCGATACTTAGAAGTGTCTGATACTTCTAAGCTGTCTTCTTAGAAATCACTTCTAAGTAGTCCTAAGCAGGGTACATGAAGTGTGGCTCAGATTGGCTCAGCAATTTAGGAATGCAGTGAACAATATGGATGCGTCCTGGCCTCTCATTTATAGCTTATTTTAAAACCCACATATTTTGATAGTCTTGGAAGAATTGCTTTTTTTTTGGTAAACTAGCCAGAGTGGATTCTGTTTGCAAATCTTACTGATTCACCCATTGGAGATGAAAATGCAACATCTCGCCCATGTTGCTCCTGATATCTAGTTAGTGACATCTAGTTTGTGCTTTGGCGGTGTTCCTTTTTGTTACCTTGCTGGCTTGTGAATGGCTTTATTTCAGATGAGAAAGAGGTTCTTTTAGCTGATTCGGAAGGTTTGATGCCAAGGAGCCAACGGCTGTCTTTTTAGAAATCACTTCTAAGTAGTCCTAAGCCGGGCATATGAAGAGTGGATCAGATTAGCTCTGCTCTAGCTTCACACTATGGGAGGGTGGGAGGGAGGGAGCTCCAAGTGACTTATGTCCTCTCCACTGAGCCACCGGTGACCTTCAGTGATTCCTCATATTGGGTTTCTTCCAACAAAATGCAGTGGGTACCAAGGCCAAGTAAGGCTCTCCTTCGCCATGAATTCTTAGGAGAAAATTGATTTTAACATGTATTTTCAATTTTTTGGTTCCTCAGGCACATTTTGGCACTTTCTGAAGAGTGATAAAATACTGATTCATCCCGTTCCCTGCTCCTTCAGCAGTGGAGAGGTGAAGATGGTCCTCTAAGAAGCTTCAACATAAATGGTTAGTCCAAAGCAGTTCTAATCTGCTGCCTGTGCCCTGAGGAGAAACCAAGGGCACATTGTTTTGTTTTCAGCCAGTGGTATCCTGTCTTCAGCACTGGTCTCTGCTATGGAAATTAAACCATTGTCTGTGATCCGCAACTTTTGCTCCACAACTGAGCCTTGGGGAGAATCCCTTATGTTGTTTTGCTTCTGGCATCTTCTTAGAGGTGGCCAGTCAAAATGGATTATAAGGGGTTTGCATTTTCTTTTGTTTTGTGTAACTAGGGAAAAATATTTGAATGTAGCAATTTAGGAATGCAGTGGACAATATAGATGCGTATTTGCCTCTCATTTATAGCTTATTTTAAAATCAGTGGCCTCCAAACTTTTCTGATTGCGCCTTGAACATGTATCTTTACGTAGAAACTGTTTACATATGCTTCTTTTATATAAAGCATATACACAATAGTAATAGATAAGCTGCATTAAAATTAATATAAATAGACATTTTAGTGTTTTCTTCTTTCACCCCAATGGATTATTTTGTGTATCACTTAGGGTTTATGCCTGTGGTGTTGGAGATGACAGTACTTGCCTAGTGTGGACAGGGCAAATAGGAAATGAGACGTCTGAGCATTCTCTAAGGAAGTACCCTAGTTCTGAAAAGGTAACTGGTTTGTCTCCTGCCCAGCTTCTCACTCAACAAGGATATGATTTCTGCCCTTGCCCTTATCTTATCACACAACTCTCTCATGGGTTCTTCCTCCTACAACAGGGGCAGGGTGATAGAATAGAAAGAGAACTGATAGGACTTTGGAGTAGAAATCACAGCTGCCAATAACTAACCTTGGACTTTGTGCGATTAATGAGCCTCTTTTTAGCCTTGGTTTTCTGTGGCTAGGAGGGCTTCAAGCCTGCAGACCAGCTTGGGAGCCAAGGAAACAAATTCTCCCACCAGTCAAATGTAAAGAACTATCAGATCTATGAGAGGTTGGTTTGAGAGGGAGCAAGTATTCTGTGGTTGGAAGGGAGGTGGTGTTGGACCTGTGAGGCTCACCAGAAGCCAGAGCTAGTGTCTTCTGAATTGCTTGTCTTTGGTTATCTAAGCCTGGAAAGGCAGTCTTTCCTTCCTGTCAGTTTCTCCAACTCCTAATGGCTGCACAATTCCCTTCACATCTAAAACATACAAACAGGCTTGGCGGTTTTACTTATGAGCACATGTCTTACCTGCCTAGCTTGATTATATTTATGCTGTAGGTAAGAACTGCAGTTCTTCACATCTTGACATTTAAACAAGGTTCATCGTAAATCCTTGAATGAACTAAATGCTTAATAAATATTTGCTTAGCTAAAGCCACGGCAAGGTATAACTTCTACCTTAAGGTACTTTGAAATTTTTTGTTTGACTTTTTGGAACAGCCATTATATTTATACTCAGAAGAATTTGTATGTTTCTTCTTTGCTGACGTTATAAGTTGTTTACTCTATAAGTATCCCTTTTAGTGTTGGTTGTTATGATAATTATAAGTAACTTCACTTTATGTGTTGTGTCCTGGCTTCCTTTACCCTCCTCAATCCTAATTCCCACTTCTATTATATTAATTTTATTTGATGCTTCTCTTTTTTATTTCTTAGTAAGAGATTTTTAAGCCCCTTTGAGGAGGAAAAACATTATGGAATAGGGATTTTAAAAATGGAAATTAATTTGTTTTTAGTTATTTTCCATTTTGACATTCAGAAAATATTAAAGGAAATGAAGAAGATGTATGAGATAAGAAGGTTTTACCCATTAGAGAAATACTTTGCATTTTTGAAAAGAGAATAGATTGTAATGCATTTTTTGAAAAGCAATGTAATCTGAGGTGAATGGAATAACTGGAACTTTAGATAGAAAAGCAACTAAAAGATTCATGTATTTCAAATATTACTAAATTACTTAGAATAGAGCTATGTGGACAAAGTCCATATTAGTATTATGAAAGAAAATAAGTAATTTCTTTGAAGTATACCTGCATAAAATATCTTTGAGAATAGACAAAATATGTGTTTGGGGAACAATGAGAAATATTAACCCTAAATCAAAGTTGACTCTAAGAAACATGGAGTGACTATTAAATAATCAGAAGTTTTGTTTATTGAAATTATTTTTACTTATTTTGGAGTCCTATCTCCATATTACCAACATGTTGTGACAAAGTAAAAAATGCCAAAATAATCAGTGCTAGAAATTATAATATAGTTCTTATTAAAATTTCAGAGTAATTTATTTTATACTACTTATTTTAGCACCTTAGTCTTACACTGTTTTCTAATTGATTCAACAAAAATATTTCTATACAGGAGACACAACTGAGTATGACCTGGTAATTGACCTCCAAGAGCTTACTATGTAGTGGGGGTGGGGTCAAAATCTGGAATTAATATAATCATATCAGTTGTATTTATCTTCCTTCTTCAAATATATGATGTATGGCCCAAGACAAGTATGATGTCATATTATATCTTGAGACCACCCTGTTGTATTGGGTAGTCGTGACAACCCATAGAAATAAGCTCAATTTTAACAAGTTTGCTATCAAACTTTTGAGGTAACCCTACCATAAATCACTACAGTGTTTAATTCCAGAAAAAAAGATTTACAACCTTAAAGAGAAATTACAACCTTAAAGGAATTAAAAAGTGATAAAAAAATATTGTTTCAGTCTCAGCTGACATACAAATTATTCTCAGTGATTAGTACAGTCATCCAAATGTTGGTGTTCCACAACACTTGCTATTTGACTAATTGATAAAGAAGAGCAATTAATCTACTGAAACCTTGAAATCAGAGACTCTAAACCACCTTACCTTAACAGATCAGTTCACGAGTACATCGCAGAAGGAGTGCCTTTTGCTGCTATGGGCATGAAGGATGTTTTTAGACATCAGCATGATGGTGATAAAGGAGAAATGTATAAACAATGGTTACAAGAGCAATGAAGTCTGAGTCTGGTCTGAGAAGAGTAGTGGTGTTCCCAGAACTGAAAAGATAGTTATTTGGTGATTGGGAGTTACTCAAGAGTTAATAGGCAGGTCAGAATCTCATGATTCCATTAGCCATGTCTTCTAGATGACTTGAGAAGTAAAAGGTCACAAATAATGATCCAGGTAAGACAAATGACCACATTTGGGGAGAAGTTATAGGCAGAATGATTCAATGACCCATCAGGTTGAAGTATATCAGTGGTTGAGGAATCTAGGAGATCTCAAGTCAATTTTTAAGTATTTATAAACCTAGTAGGGGAAATACGGCGGTATTAAAAACTATAGCCCAAGGTAATTGTCAAAAGAAGTATTCAACCAAAGTGTTTTAGAACAGTAGAGACTGACTATAAGGGAAAATAGCACTTAATAATGCATACCATGTGCCAAGATCATGCTAGCTTCTTTTAAAAAAAAGTATAGGCAAATGATTGGAGGATCACAAAAAGTTTTATCATTAATGTCTTTAAAATAAGTGGTTGGTCAGGGAATCAAATCTTGAGTCAAATGAATTTCCATTTTGTCATTTAATCAATGTGCAACTTTGGACAAATCACGTAGAAAGTTTAAACTGGGAGTTTCTAGTATGTAAACTAAGGATAGTTATAGCTGAACAACCTTACAGAGTGATAGTGAGCACTAAATGAGATGAACTTAAATGTGATTAGAAAGTTGTAAAGCTTTATACAAATGTAAGTTATTTATAACAAAGAATTAGCATTCTGTATAAATAAGTCCTCAATGAATTTTAGCTATTCAGAAAAAATTTGAAATTAATCCTGCTATATCACTGCTATGGAGTGATAATAATGTGACATATTTCTTTCTAACAGCAAGAGAATCTCTTATGTATTTCCATTACATATCACTTTATTGTTATTTTTATTATTAGAGACTTTCTAATAATTTCTCTAATATTATTAGAGAAATTAATATATATTCTTTATTAATTTCAGAGAGGAAGGGAGAGGGAGGGAGAGATAGAAACATCAATGATGAGAGAAAATCATTGATTGGCTGCCTCCTGCACACCGCACATTGGTGATCAAGCGCGCAACCCGGGCATGTGCCCTGCCCAGAATTGAACTGTGACCTCCTGGTTCATGGGTCGATGCTCAACCACTGAGAACACTGGCCGGGACCACTTTATTCTTAAAAATTGAAGTCTATCAGAATAACTGAATCCATTTCAGAATGGGATATTTTCTATGTAACTTCCTTGAAATACAATTTCTAAAATACCAATTGGTGTATAACTGGTATTAATATTAGTGAATATGTCAAATCCAGCTTGACTTAGTATAAATATAAAAAAGATTTTTGGCTGCTCATCAGAGCTAGCCAGGAATCCTTAAGAATCAGGTATTATCGGGATAATGAAGAACCAAAGTGTCCGTGTCTTCTAGTCCTATTTCTTTCCTTATAGCCAGTTAGCAGCAGTTGGGAGTCATGGTAAGTCTTCACTAAGCACTTTGTGATGGATGTTCCACATAAGTGAGGACAATGGTTTCACCTGAATGTCTGCCTCAGTTCATTGGTAATGGTTGCCGAGGGCACCATGAGAAAGATTCTGAAATTACATCCG
>NW_006297152.1:1726473-1733466 GCF_000327345.1 Myotis davidii
GATGACTGATATGACATCTGTACTTGAGCAGAGGAAGGCCACACATTCATACTAATGAAGAGTGTAATCATGTGTACAATTTAATTTTTGCATTTAAATCTCTTATCTGATTTTTAAAGCAGTCTTTCTGGTGCTTTTTAATTTATGGCATAAATTTATTAAATTCCAAGAAACTATAAAAATTCATACTTGCTTCAAAAGAATAATTTTGTGACTTATGCATACGTGTGTGTGTGTGTGTGTGTGTGTGTATTTGTATTATAAAAATAAATTTATTGAGAAAGGGTCCTTGGCTTTCTTGTTTACTGCTGCATCCCCAGTACTTGCATATTTATTAGGTGCTCAATCAGTATTTATTGAATGAATGAATTAAAATCTAATTGTTTTTCCCATTTTTAGAAATCATGGTTCTTTTATGGTGCTTTTCATTGATTAGAAGTCTAAATCGGTGTGTGGATTGGATGGGCTCTGAAGTTAATAGACTCAAACAAGTTAATAATACATTTAATTTTAATAATTTCTAGAGTTGTCTTAGAGAGCTCTGTGATCAGAATTTAGAAACAAACAGTTCTTGACCTTTAGATTAGATTAAGTCCTATGTGGGAGAATTATGTAGTTGCAGCCTTGGAGGGAGCCTGATGGTTGATTCATTCGCCATTATTTGGAGTAGCTGAGGGTTGTAGTGCTGATCTTTGTATAATTAACACCAGTGTTATACCTGTACCTCTTGGGGAGGGAATTTCTTCAATTCAGCCTCATCTTGCTTCCAAAGTGGAGGAAGAATTGGTAAGTCAACTGGTCAAAACCACATTCTATTACATGATTAGGTTAAAGGGTGTTAGAACCCAGAACTCATGCATAGCCATATCTGTATCTCTATATCTCTATATCTCTATGTCTCTATATCTCTATATCTCTATCTGTATCTCTATCTGTATCTATATCTATATCTATATCTATATTTATATCTATATCTATATATGTATTTTTTACAGACAGTCCTCGGGTTACAGCAGACTCAACGTACATCGTTTCGTGCTTACGTTGCCATCGCCCATTTATTTATTAAAAAAAAATTCCATCATTTCGACATATGTACATATGTGCTTTATATTTTGTGGTTTTTTTTAATTTACCACAAGTAAATGTCAGGAATTGTTATCTTTCTTTTAATTTTTTTTTTTACTGTTTCACTTCATTACTGCTGTGTATTGCTCCACGTGAGTGACGTAGGTGCTTATGTATGTGTGAGTGACGTAGGTGCTTATGTAGGTGGGTTCCGACTTACGTCGCGCCATGGGAATGGATCTCTGATGTAATCCGAGGACCGACTGTATATCCTCCTGTTTCTTTTCTAGGAAAATCATGGCAATAGGTTAAAGTTCTTTGTTTTCTTCTCCCTTGTTCATTGCAACGAGGTCGTTGAATGGATTTAAGACCCCTATTGTAACCTGACCACCTCTATTTTTCTCTGAAGTAAACTCATACATACTGGACCCTAAATTTATATTAGGAATAGGGTTGGGAGTGAAAAATAAAATGTCCCAGTTAGGTCTCAAGGTTAAGATTGAGTCTAAAGAGCTTTGAACAATAATTAAGTTGATATTTTGATTTCTGATCTGGTACTGCTCCTTGGGTATACGATTGTTAATCTGAAATCCTTTAGGGAGGAGGCATGAGCAGCAGGGAATGATGGGCTTTACCTCCTTTGTCAGCTATAAAACTAGGCTCATAATCTCTTATGGTTCGTTGTATTTACTCCATAAATGTTTGTTAAATGAGTCAATAGCTCACTACCAGTTCCTGATCTGATGTTTCTCTTCTAGAACATCTCTCCCAAATAAATTGGCCTTTGCTTGAATTACAAAACGTCAACTACCTTAATAAGACTAAAATTGTAACTTAGAAATTGAGAATTCTGTACTATATTCATTTTAGTGAGGAAAACATTTGATCATTGTAAAGACAGATGGTAGGGTTCTCACCTTTCTTCAAAAACAGAAACAGGAGCTTTTAGAAGCCTAGTGCGAAAATCACATAAGAATGGAAATTAAGGAAGGAAAGCTGGGATCGAGGAGATTAATTTAATGCATTTTAGATATTCTCAGCTCTACACAACGACACTGAATTTGTCAATCATCTTCAGTAGTAAGTATATAAATTTTGTACATGGAGAATCTGGCAATCTCTGAATTAGGAAAGAAAAGACAAGACATCTAGCTGCTGAAAACACCCTAGTACACATGGAGAAATGAAAGTAAACGCCAGCAAATGAAATGGAAGTCACTGGATTGAAGATGTACTTTAATACACTCCACTGAGAAAAATGCAAATGTTTAACACTTAAAAAATAGCACCTACTAATATTGGAGCACGTATTTTCTTACTAAAGAAAGGACAACAGTGAAGTAGAAGGCAGGATAGGAGGGAACAATTATGATTTCTCTCTTGCCTCTTCATTCAGTATCCTAAAATAAGGTGAGACATAGTTGAACATCTGAAATATAGAATATCACCAAGAATCATGATTTCTCCAATGGGGAAAGTAATGTCACACCTCTGTCCTGTACAGTGATCACCTGGAGCTTACTGTACATCTTGTCATTCCTGTCCCTCCTGAAGGGTCAGGCAACCATTCGTATTATATGACCTGCTATTCAGAGAGCCATCCAGCTACGGAATCTAAGACTGCTCAAATAGTTGAAGCAATGCTCCCTGTAACAGAGGGCAGGAGTGATGTGGACTTATATTTAGTGGGAGTAAAGGGCGACCCTTTGCCTCTTGGTGTCCTAAAATTTTTCTCTCACTGTAATTAAAAGACTGAATGTACTCTCCTGCCCAGTGTAGGGAGGCACTTTAAATATAGTGAGGCAAATATACATTGACTTGTTATCTGGTAAGTAATAGCAAGAAGATAATATACCACAAAGGAATAAAGCAATCTGAAAGTGATTTTACATGCAATTGTATTTTGCATTTAATTCACAATGATTTCCCCCATTTTTTTTTTTTGGTAAATGGCATAATAACATGAAAATTCTTGGGATAGATATTCAAGGGGAAAAAATTATCTAACCATAATCATAGCTATATCCTCCCTACAAGGCCCTACTTCTTATGTATAATGGTGATAGGGGAACAAGGAAAGTATTGAATGCACCTTTCCCCTAAGAGGCTACTGTTTATACTTTATCACTATTATTTTACATTTTCTAGCTTTCAATCTTGATATTTCAAAAAGGTAATTTCCCCCCCTAAGAACAGCTAATGGATGCCTTGAAGTACTTATTGGGAGGGACAAAAAGGAGCAAATAAATATTCACTTTGAAATTTGCAACTTTGAAAGTTGTGTCATTATTATGCTTTGTACTCTTCAAATATTCCCTTTCTCAGGTAGTAGTTGTTATGTTATAAGACTGGATGTATACTGTGAGGTGAAAGCAAAATGAGAAAAAATTCTCTATGAGAAAGGTAAAAATACTTTTTTTCTATAAGGCGTAAATCGATGGGGATGTATAACATATAAACTTACAAAATAAGCTGGCAATGAAAACACAGTAGCAAAATCTGAAATTATGTATATGTAATTCCCATAGACATGTAAAATATTCCAATATGTATATAATGTAAATACCTTTACTGCTTTTTGCACATGAACTGACTTGGTTTATCAGCTGTTACCAGTTCAGAAGGACAGTCTCCTCCTAACATGGCTTCTATGAAGGCAGAGAAGTACAGAGACCCTTCTGGGGAAAGATGTGACTGAAGAATCTGCTGAACATTTACTAGTAGTCATAAGGTGCAGTGTAGTGAGAGAATATGCCGTGGAGGGCTAATTGTATATTTAATTTGAAGGAGCACAGAGCATATTTGCTATAATCTAAATTCTGGAGTCAGAAACAAATGCAGTTTTAATCACCAGAGAGGCTAGATCAAATTTTGACATCAATTTAAGAGAGACAGGACTTGAATCTATAGGTCTTAGTTGAAGACTTCATCGTCTGTCACATAGACTAGTATAATCTCTATTTTTTTCTTTCTGCTGCTAGTCACTTCCTATAATTTATGCTGGACAATACTGTTACAGTGATCTTAAAAAAACACAAACAAACAAAAAAACCCCTCAAACCCACAAATCTGATTATTGCTTAAAAGTGTTATTACTTGGAGAATAAATCCCAAATTCTTCGATGTGTCATTACTAATTTTGGTCATATTCCAGCCTACCTCTGCAATCTCATCTCCCAATCGCCTTGATTACAGCAAGTTCAGTCTATTATTAATTTTATTGCCATACGGAGTTACTGGAAACTGTGAGAACAGATCTCTCCTGGTTGCCTTTTGCAGACCTAGCGTCATCCAACCCCAGGTTTCAGGTCCCCAAAGCTGTCTGTGGGCCACTGGCCAGTCCACTCAAGGTCACTTCCAGTGATCTTCAAACTAGTTTTACTTGGACTGTTAAACCTGAAGCTGTGAAAATTCTGAAACGTTATCCTACTTGCAAGATAACAAGTTAACTTGCCATGTTTTTCTATCTCTATCTCTATATGACTGTCTCCATATCCTATATCTATTTAAATTTATATGTTATATTTATATCAATATCATCTACACCTATCTATAAGCATGAGACCTCTGGACCAGGGACTCAAATAGGCACCAAAAGTCAGGATACACTGAAGGTGTAGGATGAAATTATTCAGGACTTGCTGGAGGAAAAACACTGCAAGGTCAACAGCAGTGGGGGCCAGGACTGCAGACATGTGGGTGATGAGGTGTCTGAAGGCCCAAGCATTTTCTCCTTGGCTTTCGCTGGGGTCATTGTCAGTGTCAGCTACTAGGTACAATTGGGAGCTTTCAGGGATGGAATAACAGGAGGAAATTAAAAAGTTGGAAGTGGAAATAAGAAGAGAGAGGAGGAAAGGAAGGCATAAGGGAAGACAACAGATATTTCTGGTATTCCAACTCCGTGTTCTGTAAGGGCTACAGAGTGAGAGGAGGAAGAGAAGGAAGAAAGCAAAATTTAGTTTGAAGTAGGTTAACTATTTAAGTGTGACAAATCTGTGTCAATACCAGACTGTGTTTTCTGTCACATAGTATGTGCTTATTATATAACTTTTGAAAATATGTTTTGAGACTCAGGGGAGGTGTCTGTGTGTCTTGAGTACTCCTTGCAAAAATATATATATTATGTCTCTATGATCTTCATTTTCAAATACAATTCCTTATGAATTTAAGATAAAAAAAAAAGGCTTAGAGATGTGAAAAAACTCAGAGAAGAAAAGTATAGAAAAATTCAGGGAGATAGTACTATTGTAAAAATTCAGTTTTTTTCCTAAAAAAATTTAATAATTGAATAGTTTTAGAATGTTTAATAAAATATTAATGTAAGGCATTCTATACTACTTCCCAGCCCTTTTAACTTTAAATTATTATTAAATACTACACATTAAGATTTGGCACTTAGTATGTACTTGTTGAATGGATTTAGTTAATAAATTTAAAAAGAATTTTTAATACCAGCAAATTTAATTTCCTACTTATTAGGCAATTATATTGTTGTATCTCTTGGTTCCAAGGTAGAAAATGAAGGTGATGATAACAAGACTAACATTTGATTGTACTATAAACAACACCATATTTAAAACGATCTTAGGATGTGTAGCGAGCATTTGCCATTGTTTTGTCTATTCAAACTCCTTCCCACATTTGGGAATCCCCTACCTTGGCAAGGAAAAGGAGTGTTGGCAATGACCTTGTCCCTCTAGAGCAGCTGCAATCTGACTGGCTTGCTCAGTCAGCCTTGCAGTTAGAGTATAGGCAGGTCACTCAGGCTCCACCACTCATCCTCCCTCAGGTCTGATGTTGTCTCGGGAGCCAGTGAGGTGAAGAGGAAGGGGTGGGCAGTCCTTTCTTTGGTCAGAGCAGAGATGGCAGTGCTGTAAGGTTGGGTGCCCGAAGCTAGAAGAGCAGTGGCTGCAGCAAAGTGAAGTGGTTGCTGAATGGGTGCAGATGGGACGTTCCCTCTCCTGTGGGGAGCCTGCTCCCACCCCACCCCACTGTGGTCTTGTCCTGGGGCCTCCAAAAGATAATCACTCCCAAACATTGTCCAAAATAGCTATGCTTCCACACTCCATGTTATTCTCTTTTGAACAATACCATGCATTGAACATTATATTTCCAGTTCCTTTTTACAGTTTCTTGTCTGTTCACAGTATACATCATATGTCTTCCATTTTTAGAGTCTTTGCTCACAGATTTCCTGAGGAAGAGCTTGAACTTGGGTACGTGCGCGCGCGTGCACACACGCACACACACACACACACCCCTCCACAAAACCAATAATAATATAAACACATAAGACAGTTTCTTTTCTTACAGAAAACAAGAAACATTTATCTCTACAAGCTGATTAAATCTTCAGACAGCTCTACTCTACTCAGAATCTCAGAATGGATGCTGGGTCCTAGAATAGAGGTGAGTTCCTCGCCCGCCGCCCCCCCTCCCCTCCTTCCCTCCCCACCCCCATACACACACACATTACCAGGGGTGGGCAAACTTTTTGACTCGAGGACGTGTGTCCCGGCGTTGCCATGTTAACACTGCTGCTGGTGAAGGAGTGGAGGGGAGAGCAAGAGAACCCTCCGCTCTTTCGGCTCTGCGGGCCGGATAGAACAGCCAAATGGGCTGGATCCAGCCCGCGGGCCGTAGTTTGCCCACGGCTGGTTTAGAGCATAGCCCCACAAACTGAAGGGTCATGGGTTCAATTTTGGTCAAGGGGACATACTTCCATTGCAGGCTCAATCCTGGCTCCAGGTTGGGGAGTGGGAGCGGGCCTAAACCAGCAGCCAGACATCCCCCGAGGGGTCCTGGATTGGAGCGGGTGCAGGCCGGGTTGAGGGACCGCCCTCTCCCATGAACGAATTTCATGCACCAGGCCTCTAGTCTTAAGATAAAGAAGGATATGGAATGGGGGAAGAATATGAATTTCAT
>NW_006297152.1:1733751-1782949 GCF_000327345.1 Myotis davidii
CAAAAAGAATGACTTGTAGCTATGACGCACACTGTGGCAGCTAACCTGTCTGATCCGGGCCCTGATCACCACCCGCACTGGACGGTCTGTCCCCTGAATGGCCCCCAAAACCCCAGTCAGGGGCAGGGCCAGCCCCAACTGCCCGCGGCCCCTCCTCCCTGCCAGCCCGGCCCAATGGGCCCCCATTGGGGCTGGCAGGCCAGACCCCACCCATGCACAAATTCGTGCACCGGGCCTCTAGTCTATATAATAAAAGCCTAAGTAACCATTACGATGGAATGACCAGAACGACCAGTCGCCATCATGTGCACTGACCACCAAGGGGCAGACCCTCAATGCAAGTGCTGTTCCCTGGTGTCAGTTCAAGTTCTGGGATTGAAAACTGTGGCTTCGGTCATGTTGGGCTGTGAGGGGGCTGGTAAATAGCACCTTTGTATTTCTTACCCAAGTTCCTGACCAATATAATTTTACTTATTTATCTTGTTTATCTCTCTCAACCACGACCATAGTTCCATGAACACAGGAGTTTCTGACTGTTTTGCTCGCAGCTGTATCCTCAGCATGTGAGACAGTACCTGCTTTATAATAGGCTTTCCATAATTATTTGTCGAATGAGTGACTGAGTAAATGAGAAAGGCATGCGAAAATAAAGACAACTATATTACAGATATAAAATTATGTCAGAGAATTGAGCCAATGTATACCCGCAGTTGTTAATTTTAAAATGTATAATTTTATGGCATGTGAATCTCATCTCAATCAAAATGACAATAAAAAATTCTTATTCTTGGCAGAGTACACAGAAATACATTCATCTATTGGAAGCAGTCAGCCACCAAAGGAAGTCGGAACAGACAACGGTGTGCTCAGGTTAGAAAGCCAACACTATGAAAGCCATTCAGTTAATAGGTATTTATTGAGCACCTACTAAGTGCTAGGCTCTATTCCATGGACTTGGGATACATCAGTGAAAAATAGCAAGCAAAGTCCCTCCTCTCATGGAAACTGCTCTAATTGGGGGATACATAATAACTAAGAGACATTTTATATAGAATTGTCAAAGGTGATAAGTGCCATAAAAAAAAAAAAAACTATAGTAAGGTGGGGGTCGGGGGGATCAGGAATGCTGATTTTTTTTTCCTTCAATTTTAAACAGTGTAATCTGGGTAAGTCTCATTGAGAAAATGACATTTGAGCAAATATTTGAAAGAGGTGATGAAATTAGCCATATGGATATCTGGGGAAAGACTGTTCTAAACAGAAATAATATACTTGGTGTCTTCTAAGAAGAGCGAAGAGGGTAGACTGGAGTTGGAAGGGTGGTCAGAAAGGTAACAAGGAGATCAAGCTCTGTGGTGTCCTCTAGACATCATAGGATTTGGACTTTTACTGTAATTGCATGGAAGTTGTGTTTTGAGCATAGGAATGGATAACCCGACTTGATATTTATAGTGATTACTCTGGTGATCAAATTGAGAACAGACTAAAGAGAGGCGCAGATGGGGACAGGGAGATGACTTTGCTGTCTCCTGCTGTTGCCTTGGTGAGAGATGAGAGTGTGTAGGACCAGAATAGCAGCAGTATAGGTGGGGAGAAGTAGTCAGATTCTATATGTTGAAGATGGTCCTGACACCATTTGCTTGCTGAGCTGCCAGTTCGTTCTGAGAGAAAGAAAAAAGGTAAGGATGACTCTAAAGCAGGCATGTCAAACTTGTGGCTCGTGAGCCGCATGTGGCCCACAGTGAATATCTTAGTGGCCCAGCTGATATAATTGTACGTAAAAACATGTTAATAAAAATTTTGTCACTTAATTTTTACAATATCCTGTTATACATAATTATTAATAATGAACTACAACATTCACTAATGACTGGTATTGTGTTGCATTCATTTCCCTTACACGCCTGACACATAGGCACACCATTTCTCTCCACTAATACTGGCAGCGAATATTTTAGCAGCCGATTGCCACGTAATTAGTCTTGGACTAACTTGTTTGATGTGAGCAACAGGAAATATTTCACTTTTGAAGAACAAGAGAAATAAGTTTATTTGCATTCCGCATATTAATTTGTGCAGTTATTCAGTGTCTGGTAAGTTAATGTTCAAGAAAAAATATTAATTTTTATTAATATGTTCTATTATGTTAATGATTACTCATTTATTTTAGCCCTTTGTATTCAGCATGTCTCTATCAAAATAAATCTACGTTTCTATGAAAATTGAAGCTTTTGTTTTTTTTATGGCCCACATAAACTTAAACCTTGTTTATTTGGCCTGTGCTAGCCTTTGAGTTTGACATGCTTGCTTTAAAGTATTGACCTGGAAACAGGAAAGATGGAGTGACCGTGAACTATTATGGGAAGACCATGGATGGAGTAGGTTTGGGAAGGAAGGTCAGGGTTGTGATCTGGATGTGTTAGGTGAAAGATCTTCTTTAAATATTTAAAGAGAGATGGCATACAAATATGATGCCACTTACATGTGGAATCTGAAGAATGAAATAGAAACAGACTTATAGTTGCTGAGAACAGACTGATGGTTGCCAGTTGGGAGGAGTTCAAGGGACTCCTGAAAAAGGTGAAGAGATTAAGAAGTGCAAATTGATACGTACACAAGAGCCAGGGGAGTGTGAAGTACAGCCTAAGGAACAGTCAGTGATGTTGTAATAACTATGTAGAGTGTCAGGTGGGTACTGGAAATATAGGAAGGGTCACTTTGTAAACTATGTGGTTGTCTGACCACTATGCTGTACATCCGGAACCAATACAAAATAACATGACACGTAAACTGTAATTGAAAAATAAAATTTAAAAAAAGCAAAGGAAGATGTCACACAGGCTGTTGGATATGTGAGGTGGAAGCTTGGGAGAGAAATCTGAGCCTGGATGTATACATCTGAGAGCTGTTGGAGTAGAATTGGTGTTTAAAGTCAGGAGACTGGATGAGTTCACCGAAGGGGTTGTGTGTAGATAGGGAGTGAAGAGCAGTGAGGACGGGGAGCGCGCCACCAGTGATGGACTGAGAGAGAACTAGGCACCGGCTGCCCAAGGGGCTGAGAAGGAGCAACCAGCCAGGTAGGAGGTGAATCAGGGAAGCACGGCATTTCCTGGAGATTCCAAAGGGAGGCATGATATGTAGTGTAATGAATAATAGGGCGATCCAGTGAACCAAACATTGCTGTGGATTCAGTTAGGCACAGACTGAGACTGCACCATTGATTTGTCCTGGTGATTGTTTTAGGGACCTTCCCAAGAGCAGTGTTAGTGCCGGGGTGGGAGGAGATTCTGCTCAGGTGGGGTTAGGAGAGAAGAGCAGGAGAGGGATTGCAGACAATGAGTGCACATAATATTTTGGATGAATTTTGCTACAAAGCAGGAGCTGTAGGGAGCAGCTGGCAAAGGAAGTGGTTTCAAGGGGGCTCTGGTGGCATACAACAGCACACACAACAGCAGTTTTTAGGAAATATTTTGTCTGAGGTAGGAGAGTGCTACTCGCTGCTATTCTTTTCTCCTAAAGAATAGTATCTATTAACATCAGGCACCAGGCAGATTTATATTGAAGATCTTGTTAGGGTTGTCTGAGAATAGTATCTAGAGGAAGAAAATAAGATTTTAAAAAATGAAATTACCCTGGTCCGAAGGGCTGACTCTCCTAATTGACACATTTCTGGACATTTAATAATCTGTATTTATTCTCTTATACAATTTACTATAACATCTGACCCAGTGACCTGAAAGATTTAATGCAGCTGCTGAATATGCCTCATTTCACTAGGCAATGGCTGAAGCTGGATATTTGCTATGCTAATGTTAGATTGGTTTCCTTGGGACTCTTGGCTTTATCAATTAAAATTGAAGCGATATATGGCCCCTTGGTACATCTGTGATTATCACGATTCCATAGCTGTGAAAATAAGAAAGTCATGTTCTGGAACATTTTGAATATATTTACCCTGTTGGTAATGAGAAGTGGATTAAAGACAAATAAACTATTAGAACTAAGAAGAAATTAAGACAGCTATTTAATTATAAACCTTCCAAATTTCATACTGGGTTTCTTCCCTCAACAAAACAGGAGGAAACCCAGTGGATGATTGTGATACCAAGCTACTTGATTTCTGTACAACATAAACACTGTGACTAGTCTCTCTCCTTCTGGTTTCAAGATATTAATTCCTTCCTGATTATTACATTACTCCATTCTGGCAGCTCCCCAGGCTCGGTGGGGGTTCTTTTTCTTTCTCTACCACTTATGTGTAGATGTCTCTCTTCTTTACTGATATTATAGTGGCCCAGGGTGATACAATCTATTGTATGGCTTCAAATCTACTGATGTTCTGGCCATGTTTAAATATTCCAGACCAGTAAATCCAATGGCTGCTGGACAACTTTGTAGCATGTTCCATAGACATCTTAACTCAATTGTTTTTGAACCCAAGGTGCCCGGATCTATAGCACAACTTAAAGCTAAGTTCAGTATCTACACAGATCCAATAGAAGTAGCTCATGTACTGTGGCAAAGTCACCCATGCTAATTAAAATGTCAATTTTCTTTGCATTAGCCTGGAATTATAATTAGCACACTATGCAAATAATTATAATCCCAGTCTGATTAGAAGCTTTGATGGGTAGTTATGTCTTTGATGAATGAAACTCAGCAAATGAATTAATTTACTTAATAAATAAAGTTTGGTAGATAAACATCTTTCAAAACATGGGAAGTAGAAGAAAAGATGTTTTTGGTAGTAGGAAAATTAGGAGAAATTGTACATAAAAGGCATTTTGTACCTTGAAAGCCAGAAAAAGAACAGCATTTGTTGATTTGACAGTAATTTGCAACTATCAGCTGGCTTTTGCCTCTCCTTTTGGATTTGGTCCTTCTTTTATGTTTGGCTCATGTCTAAGCAGCGAGTAACCCAAAGATGCTCAAGCAAATCTCCCATTCGTGACCTGTCACATGCCCCAGACCTAACCCACACAATAACCTTGATTCCATCACCCTGACTGGCAACTCAAGGGGGACCTTTCCTATTCCCGTTGTGCAGTTGATTATCTTGACAGTATGGTCAAGCTGAAAGAGAATGCACGGAGAAGAGATTTGTCTGCTTGGTTTAACACACATGAGTGCCACCACTAAGACCGATGCAAGTTAACCATCTTTAGGGTTAGTGATGTTACCTTCTGCACCTGGGCCAGCAGTGATGGCCACACCAACATGGATGTAATGTGACCACTCGCTTGTATGCAGAACAGGCCACTTGTCTCACTCTCTTTCCTTCACTGCAGTCAAAACAGAGACTTCAGTGATAAAAGTAGAGAAGGAGTATTTGAGAAATCTGCGTGTTTGGGGGCTAACATTGAAAAGTGTGCTTCTATTTAACACTTGTCTGACCTGAGCAATTCATCTCTCTAAGGTCTTGCTTCCTTCTACGTAGTAGGATTCTAATATCTATTTGGCTAGGTTGTTTTAAATCTATATAAGTAAAGTCTCATATACAGGGGGGGACAAAAGTAGGTTTATAATTGTATGGAAAATAATACAATCATTTATAATAGTAATAAAAGCATAATATGCTAATTATACCAGACATCCATCCAGATGACCTTCTGGATGAAGCCGGGGCTGCAAGGAAAGCCCAGGTCCCAGGCAGTGGCAGCTGGGGGAAGGAAGGCCTACTCTTGCATGAATTTTGTGCATTGGGCCTCTAGTTAAGAAATAAAAATATAAGAATAAACTCTGTGGTTTCCTTATTTATAACTGTAAACCTACTTTTGCCCCAGCTTATATACCAGTTGGACCTTCTCATGGATTGAATGTTTGTGTCCATGAAAAATTCATATGTTGAAATACTAACCACCAAGCTGATGGTATCAGGAGGTGCGTCTTGAGAGCTGATTAGGTCATGAGGGTGGAGCCCTCATGAATGGTTTTAGTGCCCTTAGAACAGCAGCCAGAGAAAGCTCCCTTGCCCCTTCTGCCATGTGAAGTTACAGTGAGCAAACAGCAGTCCATAGGAAGTGGGTTCTCACCATACACTACACCTGCTGGTGCCTTGATCTTAGACTTCCATTCTTCAGAACCATGAGAAATAAATTCCTGTTGTTTTTATGCATTTCATTATGATAGTTTGAATGCAGTAAGATAGACCTGTTCTTAACATTCTGTTGTGTGAGTCTGCTCTCACCATGCTCATTTGCCAAGTTATCTCCCTTTATAAATGTCCATTCTTTCTCTCTCTCCTAGCCCCATTCTATCACGAGATCTTTTCTCAGATACAAATATCTGTCCATTTCTCTAAGGACAATGCTTACTTACTTCTCAGACATCTACTTTAACTGCTGTGATAAAGAATAATTTCAAACTGATAATTATCTCTTTTCCGGTTCTCTGATGTAAGCAAATCTATCTATTTCATTATCCTCCTGGTGAGTTCCATTTGCCTCTTATAGATTGCAGGTACAATTTTTTATTTGTGACAATGGGAGTTCTCCCTGTGAAATCAATTCAGAGAACCCCAGGTGGGGAAGAAAAGGGTGTCAGGCAAAAGTAAAAGCAGAGACATTTGCTCTGAAGGGTGTTCTCGGCCTTTCAGTGCTTCCTTGGGAAGCCTCCGTAACAGTAGAGAGCTCCTGGTTGGCATCAACCATATATCTTTTCATATATTTGAGTCCTAATTACTTCATTGTTATTCCATCTTTGATCTTAGGTTTAAACAAATACCACCATTAACCCTCATGAGGTTATTAAATTAATCTGGATCACTATCTGTCTCATGAAATGGGACAATCACAGGTTGAAGAGAAGGAGAGAGGGAGGGTCCTAAATTCAAAAAAGCAGCGAGTTACTTCTGGTTTTGTCACTCACAATCTGCATGACCTTAAAGTAAGTCACTTCATCTCTTGAAGCCTGAGTTTTCTCACCTACAACACAAGGATAAGTACAGGAATTAAATCAGACAACGGATAGGAATGTTCTTGGCCCATAGTAGTTTGCCTCTAATGAAGGGTTAGAGAAACAATGGTGTGCTCGACTCTTTAATATATATTTTTTATTAATAATTTTCTTCTTGCTATAATATTTTAAATGCTGTTGTTTTCCATTTGGCCACAAAGTGTCTCTCGACCAAGAAACCAAAAACAAAACAAGCTCAAATATCATAGAAAAGCAAAAATAATTCAGTGCTTTTCATCACATCAACAACTGTTACCTCTGAAAACTAAATAAAGTCCATTTAACTTAAGAACTGATATAATTCTTTGAACAAACCTTTGAATAAATAGTAATGCTAGTAAAAGAGAATCTCAAGTATGCTCTGTACATAAATAGAAACATTGTAGAGTTCTTTTTGTTTTGTTTTAATTCTATTAAAAATATCCTCACCCAAAGATATTTTTCCCCATTGATTTTTTCGTAGAGGGAGTGGAAGGGAGAGAGGGGAAAGGAGAGAGAAAGAGAAACACTGATGTGAGAGAGAGAGACACATTGATTGGTTGCCTCCCACAGGAGCCCTGTCCGGGGCACATTCCCTTTACTGGGAATCAAACTTGAGACCGTTTGGTGAACAGGCCAATGCTCTATTCTCTGCGCAACACCAGCCAGGGCCATTCTAGAATTCTTTACCAGCCTTTTATTCACCTAGAGATTTCAATGTTCTTTTAAAAGCCAAATGATTTGAATGCCCTGGTATTTGCCTAAAGACTTTCCTCTTATTCCCTTCAGCCAAGCTCAATATTTTCTATTTTAGTGCATGTAAGATTTCTGTGCAGAAATTTTTTTATATAAACCATGCTTTAGGTAAATTTAAGAGATTTTTCAAAGTTGCTTTGATTATATTCAAGCATGGCTTTATCTCATGAGACAACAATTTGTCCAACACCAATCCCCTGCAAGCTGGCCTCCCAGTAAAATAACTGGTTTGCATTGAACCTCCATGCAAATTAGTTTTGTGTCAGTGCTCAACAATCAATCCTAGTCAACTGCAAGTTTGGACACCAATCTTCTATTCCCATGTCATCACGGTAGGGAGGGGCTGGGATTACCATCAACAATGAATGATTAAGATGGAAAGATAGGATCGGAGCCAGGATTCTGTCAACAGATATTGCTATTGTATCTTGGCCCCTGATCAGCCGGGGGAGGCGCCATGTTCCCATAATCATGCAACATAAGAGCCCTAGAGTACAAGGGTTGCGGTCCCTCCCTTAAAATATTTAATACAGGCCCGCTGTGCACAGCCCAGGCAAGTCTGGTGTATGTGATGATGGGCTATTTGCACTGTTTGTGTGATCCCCATTGATTTAAAATCCTCCATTCTTTCTAAGACACAACTCCATTGAATTAATTTCTCATCATCTGTCTGTCCTATCCCACTGAAAGCATAATAGATGGAATAGTAAGTATAAATACATTATCTGCATTAAAATTTTTTTTTTATTTTGAAGATGAGAATTTCTCCAATTGCCTTCTTTATCTTTTCAAACAGAGTTAGAAAGGTAAGAACGATATAAAAGCAAAACCCTAAACCTCAGTTTTTCAGTCTTTAGCAAGCACTGTTCTGCCATGTTGCTACATTATTGAAATCCAGAACTTTTTATATCTGTCATGGGATTAGAAGCTGTTGGCTCAAAGCATCAGAAACAACGATAATTTTAATTTGAACACAACTTCTCAAGTTCTTGTGACAAACACTTTAAAATATTATCTTATTTGTCCGGCCAGTGTGGTTCCGTGGTTGAGCATTGACCCATGCACCAGACAGTCCTGGTTTGATTCTTGGTCAGGGCACATGCCTGGGTTTCGGGCTCAGTTCCCAGCAAGGGGCATGCAGGAGGCAGGCGATTGATGTTGATGTCGATGTTTCTCTCCTTCTCCCTTCTTTTCTCTCTAAAGTCAATAAAAAAAAATTAAACAATTATCTTATTTAATTCTCATAAGTACCCCCTCTGAAGAACCTATTGCTATTTATGCTTATAAGTGAGTAAATTGATGCCCACAGAGGCTGAGGGACTTGTTTGTGGAAATATAGTAAAAAATGATCAATCTTTGAATCAAACCCAAATCTGCCTGTCTCCAAGTCCCAAGCTCTAAAAAAGGATTATCTACCACTTTTCACTCTAGAAGTGAGAGGGATACCCAGATCTGCTACTTTACCCCAATCTCTAGTTATGTTTCTCCCCACCCACCATTCTGATCTGCTCCTTTACCCCAATCTCTAGTTATACCCCAATCTCTAGTTATGTTTCTCCCCACCCACCATATTTCATATAAAGAAGCTTATGTTTTATTTTTCTTTAACTGTATAAGGCATTTTCTTAAGCAGTTACAGATCAAATGTTTTCTTCTTAATACTTCATCTATAAAACTCATTATCAGTAATAAATTTATAAGTTCACTTACAAAGACATTCCTGGAACATAAGTTTAACATACGTATACTTTTCTACTATGACTATCCGATTTCTACATTCACTGTACCTTTGAAGACTCAAAAAAGAAGATGGTAGACATAGTGGTAGAGGCTAGATGTAGTAGATGACTACTCTTATCCTACTCAACATACAGTTTGTGTGTGTGTGTGTGTGTGTAGAGAGGGGAAGAGAAACATCAATGTGAAAGAGAAACATCCACTGGTTGTCTCCCATTGGACCTGCAGCCTGAGTACCTTCCCTGACCAGAAATCAAACCTGTGACCTTTCGGAGTATGGGATGCTCCAACCTACTGAGCCACACTGGCCAGGTTACAGTTTTATTTTAGTTTTAGATTGTCCTGACTAGTGAGAGAGGTGACAAAAAAATAAAAGCTGATATGACAACTTAAATTTAAGATATGGGGTAAATAGTTCCACTAATCTCATGAGCCCCTAACATGTAAACCTATTAAGTACATTATAGTAGCTGATGTTTATGTTGGTTTTGAGCCATTATTCCATACAAATGCTCTCCTAAAAATGGTAAGAACATTTAAAATATATTTTAGAATGCTTTGATTACTAGTTAGATTGAGTAGTAAACATCTTTTATGACTATGAGGGTAAACTCTAAATTAGAAATCCCTCATTCAGAAAGACACGTTGCCTGGGGAATTCCATTTTTATGGTAGAGAGCATAAACCCGTAACAACGGAGTCTGCCATTTTATTTACTTCCGAAGTGGTTCGGATTGTGTGGTGCATATAGCATCAGTCTTCTCTCCTTAGCGAGTGTAACCATGCAGTAGTCATCCCTCATCCACGGGGGATATGTTCAAGACCTGATGCCAGAAACCCTGGATAGTACCAAAGCCTGTACATACCGTGTGTGTGTGTGTGTGTGTGTGTGTGTGTGTGTGTGTATTTGTTTGTTTTTTCTTTACACGCATACCTTTCACTTAAAGGAAACAGCTACGGCTTCTCTTTGACATACCTGAACTGCCAGCACCACTGCTTCTGTGCTTTGGGGCCATTGTTAAGGAAAATAACGGGCTACTGGTCACAAGTACTGGGAAACTATGACAGTCGATCTTAAAACCAAGACAGCTCTTTGTGACTAAGGGGCAGGGAGCGTATACAGGTATGCTGGACAAAGGGATGACTCCCAGCCTGGGACTCACTGTGCAAGACTTCATCACGCTACTCAGAACCATGTACAATTTAATATTTATGAATCATTTATTTCTGCAATTTTCCATTTAATATTTTCAGACCGTGGTTGACCACAGGTAACAAATCATGAAAAGCGAAACCGCCGAAACCAGTTTGGCTCAGTGGATGGAGCGTTGGCCTGCGGACTGAGGGGTCCCGGGTTCGATTCCGGTCAAGGGCATGTGCCTGGGTTGCGGGCACGTCCCCGGTGGGAGATGTACAGGAGGCGGCTGATCGATGTCTCTCTCTCGTTGATGTTTCTGACTCTCTATCTCCCTTTCTCTCTGTAAAAAATCAATAAAATATATTTAAGAAAAAAGAAAGAAAAGTGAAACCATGGGTAAGGGAGGACGACTGTATGTTCCTCTCTTCTCTAGGGTGGGAGTGGCTGGGGTTCGCAGTCAGTTCAGGTGAGAAGAAATCCAGCACTGTGGCCTCGGGCAGGATTTTTACCTTCTTTTGGAGAATGTGGTGGCTCCATATTTTCTTGCCAGGCATGTTTTCCTTTCCTCATTGTGATCATTGAACTCTCCTTTCCTGTGGAGGCCTTCTTCATGTGATTTGTTGAGTCTGACCATGCTCTCTCACCATAGAGGCGGGCGTGGGAACAGTTCTGGCCAGAGCACTCTGGTCAGGTGATTGGTTCAGGTAGGGAGCTATGGGCCAAGCCAAAAAACCCAGAGTCTTCCTCCGGACTTTATTTCTAGAGCTGTTAGGGAAAAGGTGTTCTTTCTCTCTGCTGGATTGCCAGCTCTGAGGATGGCATTGTCCTGGAACTCTCTGGTCATCCTTCATACACACGAAGGGAGCCTCTCGGAGAATAAAACCAACACAGAGGGAAGCAGAGCTGAGAAATGAAGTGTCAGGAATATGATGATAAACTTTTAAACCTGTGCACTCAGCCAGGCCTGAAGGCAGTGCTGTAGACGTTCCAATTGTTTGAGCCAACTCAATTCTCTTCTACTTAAAATAGTTTGAGTTGGATTTCTGGCAATACTCCCCCCGCCCCCATCCTTATTCATATTCTTCCTAAGCCTGGGCTGTTCTAATTTGTGAAATTAGAGGTGATGAGGTTCACTACAGCGTGGAGTGAGATTTAAATTTAAATGATAGATGTCAACTATGCAGCACATATTCCATCCTCAGTCAGTGAACTCAACAGCAGACAAGCTCTCAGATTTCCTCCACAACAAGACCCCTCACTGTGGTTGGCCTCTGCATGGCTCCCTGCTGGTGGCTGTTGTTCTCGCCTTCTCCTGTCTTCATAGGATCATAGAGCTGCCTGTTCCCTAGCTGATTGGTCAGGGATTCTCCCCCTGCTCTCAGAGAGCAGATGTTCTTAAGAAGTGAAGGTCTCTGTCCTGCCGAGCCCTGGCATTGTGAAAGATCTCACCTAGAGAAGACGGCAACCCCACAAGAATTCCCAAGAAGACCACATTGAAGGCACAGATGAGCTGATTTTGGTCCGGGTTCAGGAACATCTGGAGGAACAGCTGTGGATGACCAGAACGTGTTTATCTCCTTTGTAAAGAAAAGTAGGGGAAAGGCAGGGAGTGCAGCATGACAAAATAGAGATCTGTTCCCGTCGTCCAAACTTGGGATGGAAAATAATTGAGTAAAAACACAGCTTGTTTTTAAATCAAATAGCTTAAAGGGTAATGAGTTGAGAGGGTAGCAAAGAGGACTGAAGTCTTTAAGCCATTAGCCCTGTGCCTCCCATCTGCTGCACATAGTTGTTGTAGGGATCTATAAAGTATATCGGTGTCTGATCTTGAAATTTCCTTCACCAGTAAAACCTAAACTTCTTCCTTATTATTGGAAGGCTAACTCCATTGGGAGATGGTATTATTGTTATCCTGAAAAAGTCCTTAAAATTTACTATACTTTCACAAGTCAGTATTTTTTTTTCTTTCTTTTGGCAAGATTGAAATGACTATACTGTGATTTTTTTTTCATGGATGAATTCAGTAGCTTGGGCTTCAACCTTACAAATGTATGATCATGGCTTTGAAAAGGATTTCGTTGTTTAAAAAAGTACCTGCCTCATACTTTCCAAAACTAGGAAAAATAAAACTTAAGCATGCTTGGAAAAAAGGAGACTAGTTGCAATTTTATGGTCGAAACTCTAACTATAATAACCATGTATTTTTTTTCTTGTAGTCAAGTTATTGAGGTTTTTCTCTTTTTTTTCTTTCCTCATAAGCCATTGAAACTTGAGGAAATGAAGACTTAGAACCTGATAATAAACTGGCTGTGTAGGCATGTTAGACTAGTTATTAAAACACAATTTCTAATCATCTTCGGGGGAAACTATAAAAAAATCAATTCTAGAATACTCATCAATGGTAGTAGAAAAGAGAAGTTCAGGTTTATTTTTAAGTGAGAAATAAAGCCTTATAAAACATATGGGTTTAGCTTTATAAGAAACAGTTTCTAGACAAACATAGATGAATGATTCAATAGCAGCAGGACACCCCTTTATGTAAATACTGAACTGTTGGATTAAAAAAAAACCAAATTCAAAGAAAAACATTATTAATCAGCTTGAGTTTTTCCCGTCCTCTCAACAGTCTAAAAGAACAAACAGACCAACATGAAGGAATGCTTTCAACAAGAACAACAAGCAGAGATGGTGTAGAGTTGCCCTTGATAAAACTTTCCAGATATTTAGAGGCTTTCTCTTAGCTATTCTTCATTTTGATGTATCAAATAGGTGAAAACAGTCAAACATCAAAAATACTATAATGTCCTAATTGCTTTCCTTTACAATATTGCTTGTTGAACTTCCGGTTGACCCAGCATATATACTGCACTCCCTTATTAGATAAAAGTAGGAACTAAATACATACCTGGCTTAGAGAATACCTTACATACCAACATTCAGAGTACCTTCCTGAACAGTGTCTTTTGTAGAAAGCCACAATTAAGAGTCTTAGTTTGGGATCTTATAGGAACAAAATATGCAAAGTCAAGTGGAGATATAAGATGTTCTCCCGATGTTCTAAAACACGTTCACATAAAATAGTCAGGAAATGGACTGAGAATGATTTTTGTTCCTTGATTTTACACAGTAATTTTCTTCACTGAATGCCAAAATCAGGGCAAATACAGCTATTCTGAGAGTCATAGGACAGACTCCAGGCACCTGTAAGATAAATGTTCAGTCACCCACATCTTACCAAGCAGGAGACAGGGCCATGGGCTCAGTTACTTTGTGACCAATCATTTTCATACTCTTCCCTTTAGATAGTTTTGCTTACACATGAAGAATGCCATTGCAGGGTTGGGATGGGAGGAAATTCTAGATATGGAAACTGCCTGCATATTTTAACCATGCAGTATTAACCATGAGGCCAATGCATTCAGATTATTGGGTGGATAATGTTAATTTTAAACTGTATTTGAATATCTTCATACATGTCTTTGTTAGGGCTAAACGTGTATTTAACTATATTTGCCATCCCAAAGATGCTATTAACTTTATTCTTATAAATAAATAGTTTTAAGTACATATAAAAAGTTCAGTGAATTGTAATAGGCAGGTAAATAATTTCTCAAATACATTTAATGTACATTTATAAAAATCTAACCCATATTGGGAAATATTTATCAGTAAAAATAGTTACATAAAAATATTTCTCAATAAGACTATTACTTTTAGAAGATTTGAAATCTAACTAATAGGTAGGTAAATAGATCAATCAAATTTCTAGATTAAGGGCTTATATAACTTAGTATTACTAAAAACTGATCATTTTAAATGTGTGTATATGTCTGGAGACTCAACTTTAGAAAAAGTAAGCATTCTAGTTGGATTAATTTTATATTTATAGTAAATCTTTATAACATTTAATAAGCAATTATTTATCTGCTATTAGGAATTCTAGTAATAAGCATTTTTAGCTATTTGAGAATTTGTTGTGAATTGGGTTTTGTAAATTATTACAAAGTAATTCTTTGGCAAATGAGATTAGTTATCTATTTCTTACTTGTATTACAAAAACTAATTAGCAATTTTCTACAAATAGCTAGTTTTTCAAAAGTGTTTTAGTAGATATGGTTCTGTGTACAGTTTAAAATATTGTGTAAACATTATAACAGTAAAACAATTTTAAGTACTTTGTTTTCCTGAAACCTTCTCTCTTCAACAAATCAAGCTGTTTTCTATTATCTGTTTTCTTCTCCTTATCTATATGCATACAACATTTTAAACAGTTTTAATTCTATAACATGCATTTGTAAGGTATATGCATATTCTATTAAGTGTTACTTAAAGTACACTATTGTTATCTATACATTGGCTGTTGTGTTTCAGCTGAGGTTTGAATGAAGTGCTTTAGACTGTGTGCTTTTTGGATATCTACATTCATAACCGTGGAAAGTAAATGTGGGTCTTGGGATATTAAATTTTTTTTAAGTGTTGAAACCATATTCTTTTTTGTTACTTAACCTTAAACATTACATTTTCTAACCATAAGGATGGAGGGTAGTATGACAAACAGAAAGCTGGACAACAGCAAGAATTGTAACTTCTGATCTTATGAACTTCTTATAGTAATTGAATCTAACCCAAACATGAAATTATGTTGATACTATCCTTGTCCTGCTGATCTGATACACACGGAAGGATTTCATTATATCAATCGGCTGCTTCTTGACTTTCCATTCTGTAGGGAGTCAAAAAAGAAGACTCAGAAAAAACATGCTCTGCTCCTAACTATCCATGGCGCCCAAACATATGCAATTATTAGCTCTTTTCTTTTTATCTTTACTAATAGCTTTTCCTTTTCTTTTTTTAAAATATGTTCTTCCCGCTGCAGTTTGATGATCTGTTTGAGGCAGCTCTGCCTCTGTATCTATTATTGTTCAAAAGTTTATAATGATCTCTATTATCCATGAATGAGTGAGATCATGTGGTATTTTTCCTTCATTGACTGGCTTATTCGGGTTGGGGGGGCAGGTGGTAGGGGGGTAAGAGATCAACCAAAGGACTTGTATGCATGCATATAAGCATAACCAATGGACATAAGACACTGGGGAATAGGGGAGGCTAGAGGACTGTCTAGGGCGAGGGGAAAAGATGGACACATATGTAATACCCTTTGTAATACTTTAAGCAATAAAAAAAAATGTTTTTATTGATTTCAGATATGAGGGAAGAGGGAGAGAAATAGATAGAAACATCAATGATGAGAGACAATCATTGATCAGCTGCCTCCTGCTCATCCCGCACTGGGGACTGAGCCCGCAACCCAGGCATGTGCCCTCACTGGGAATTGAACCATGACCTCCTGGTTCATAGATCAATGCTCAACCACTGAACCACACCAACCAGGCTAATCACTTTTTCTGAATGTAGTAGGCACTGTACCAAATACATTACCAATGTTTTTACTTTAAATTCTCCAAATGAGCCTACAAATTAAGACCCATTTTGCAGGTGAAGAAATTAAGATTCCCAGAGCTTGAGAACTTGACAAAAGTCACCTCTTTCTGGAGCAATGCTGTAGAGCCAGGATTTGAGCTCAGGCAGACTGCCTCTAGAGCAGGTACATAAAACCACTAGAACGCCCTCCAACTAAGAATGGAAAGTTTGAGAACTTCACAGCTGTTGAAAAATATCTCCTCACCGTCATTGTCCAAGGATTTAAATGTCAATGTCAAGACCATTAGTCTGGATAGAGCATTCCTCAGCCTGTCTTAGAGGTATCTCATTTCTCTTAATATTATGATTTTGTGGATTTTATATACAATATACTGTGGAACTACCTTGCATATAGGACCATGACATGGTCCTTCACCATTTGCTCAAGGGATTGAATTCCTCTTTCTTGAAAGGCCTTGGATGTATTTGGGGGGAAATAGATAAAAGTATGGGTCACTTTTCTTTATGTAGATGATCTGAAGATTTATGAGACAGAAGAGAAAGTAGTACAGATGTTGCTTTCTTCATGTTACTGCCCAGCCACTATTGCAGCATACTTAGTCTTTGCCACAGATGACGGAGATCATATACTGGAGATTTCAGAGCCTGTGTTATATGACATGTCTGGTACCAACAGTCTGGAATGGCAGGGAGGGACATATGGATCATTCCTCCCAGGAATAATTGATAACAGTTAAATCATTATATGTAGCTACTCTAGAGTCTAGACTCCCACTTAAGGGAACATTTTAGCTCAGTCCCTTGTGGAGTTAGTGAAGAAGAAAGTGACAATTTATCTCTAACCACTGAGAATGCTGGAGTATTACTACCATAATTCTTTTGGAGAGGCATGGTCCTAAAGTGGATCAAGTTCTCTTTAAGGACTAGATTTGGCAAGTGTATTGACATTGCCTGGGCCAATTGTGCTTCACATTTTGATATCTATATTTTGTTCTTTCTATGAGATATTATTCTGGTAAGTACGTCTTTAGTGGTTATACGATAGGTGTCATCCAGTTCTGTTAAGGCTGTTGAACTCTCTGTAGACAACATAATCAATTGGAAAAACTATCAAAATTATGCATCAGCTGTCTTTCTCAAAGTGGAAGTCTTTCAAGAAATAACCAGTGAAAGCATGTTCCAGATGTGTTCATGAGACAGAAATGGAATAAAGTTAGCTAGAAATAAGAATACAAATGTCTTTAAAACATCTTCATGATATTCTGCATTTATGCATTGTTAATTCCCACTTTGACTAATCACTCTACTTGGCTCTGTTTACATAATTTTAAAATGTGTCTGACTAAAGAAATCATAATAATTACTCGAGAACCATCTGCCCCTTTGCATCTTCATCAGCAGAGAATGACATGCTCTAGCATTTTAAGTTATTTAATTAGCAACTAATGAGAACATTTTAGAACTAATATAGATTTTGTAGTACAATTTATAGTCTAATTATGTAACACTGTACATAATTATGGAACATATTTTTCAATAACTTCTTGAGAATGTATACCCTGGGTAAAAGAAAATCAGATAAATGCATTAGCTTCTTGTAGAGAGACTTCATTAGGAAAAAAAAAATCTAAGAATTTATATGATTCATTAAAGATTTATTAAATATTTACAGTGAGTTATCAATTTGATTTACTATCTAGAGGGAACATGACATTAAATTATGTGATGAAGGATTAGGAGCCAGTAGAAATTAAGATTATAATAAATATTGTACTTGCTCTTAAACAGTAATCACTTTAGATAGTGATTGCAACATCAGTGAAACATAATGATAAGCTGTTTTATATAAAGAGTTGATATCACAAACAGTTATGTGCCATGTGTTTCACAATAGTCCTGCATTAACTTGTTAACAAACTTCTTCAGTATCTTTAATAACAACAGCAACTCTAGAGTTACCAGCTGTATCAGGCTTGGACTAACTAACTTAGATTTTTTTTTATTAAACTTAAATCCCATACGCATAAGCCATTGATTTCTAGTTCTGTTATTTGACTGTCTGCTGCATTTTTCACAGTTAACATTTCTCTCCTGAATGCAACTGTCTGAGAAAAACATGCATTTCTGTCTTATAGCTCAGCATCTTATAAATGCCTGACATAGAGTAAGCTCTTAATTATTATTTATTAATTTATGGCTAGAACTTGAAGAACACACACAAAAAACCTATAAAAAAGTGCCAAATCACACCTTGGGGAAACATAATTTAAGCATGTATGACATTAATAGTGTTAATACCTTTAAAATATGAAGATTTGTATAAAGCATAAGGAAAACCATTATGATTCCAACAAAAAAATGGGCAAAATATACAAAACACCATTCACTGCAGGCAGTAAGATTAGTAAATCATCTGTTGTCTCTATCAAAAGAGATTTGTGATTAAATAGAAAGTAGTTACGTCCTAATTAAGCATTTGAGCAAGTGTTTTGTCATTGGCTTAGGTAGAAACTGTAAGCAGGCAATCGAGATAATTCAGAATTCAGTCCTCATTTCAGTCCTCATCCTAACTCAAAATCACTTAACATTGTGTCAGAAAATATTTCCTACAGAGTTGATAGGCTTTGACGTAAACATACCTAAGATGTTGGAGAACATAGAAAAAGATGGAAGAAAGGAGAGTGGCTAAGTGGAATGGCTGAATTGCTAATTCTGTGATGTATGAAAGAAACAAATAATTATCTGAATGACTCTCTGGGGGATTCAATTTGGAAAGTAATCAGCTCAACTCTCTATTTCCTTCCTCTCTGAATAGTCCTTTCCTGTTTTGTGTGAGATCTGGTCCAGCTGAGACTGAAGTTACTGTGTTGCATTGTATGCTGTCATTTGAGCTCCTGTTTTTGTCTATACAAGCCAAATTAAATGGCCTTGGTGGAAATGATAAATTCTGTCCCTGACACAATTTAATAAAAATAGCTGCCATTTGTAAAATGTCTATTAGGTACCCATCTTCTACTGTGGATTAGCTCAGTGAATTCTCACAGTAGTTCTGGAAGCTAGATATTATTATTTCATATTATTTTTTCACATTTCATGGGTAGAGAATCATTGGCCAAAAGAGGTAAGCTATCGCTGTGACAAGGTATGCTGGCCTATCTGGTTCCAAAGACCATGATGTTAAAGTTAGCATCACACATGCAGCTTAAAATTCTTTTTTCTCCTTTTGAGACTTGCCTGTGCAGATGCGATTTGAGCTGTTCATTAAAGACAGGGGTGAAGAAGAGTTATTACACATGTATGGCATTTGCAGATCTTAGTGTCTCCGATTTAGGAAAGAATTGTAATGATGCCACTCAATATTCCACCTACCTCTGGTTAAAGGACGATTAGAAGATCGGAAAATTTGACATGACTTTGATGTGTTAAATGCTAACTAGGGCTGCACAGGATGAAAAGTCTTTGGAAGAAGACAGAGTATAACTACTTTTGCAGGTGTTTTAGAGCAAAAATCTGTTCACTTAGTGGTTCCACATTTTTGGGAAGGACCATAACTAGGAAAAATTTTAGTTTCTTTTTTTTTTTCCATGGAGGGAACATGATGAAAATGCCAGAAATGTAGAGGCAATTATTTTGATCAAGCATTTATGTTACTCATTCTGATGGCAAAATCAATGTATACATTCTAGAATCATTTGTCAAAAGCTTGGAAACATAGCATATTGACAGTTGCAGCAAAAACAATTACATCTGGATTCCTGATTAAGAAGAAAGAAAATAAGTATTACCCATTAATTAAAATTATGTGAGTCTCAATTCAGGTATGCACTTATTTTCTTGATGAATACAAGGTGATTTGACCTTCGTAAGATCCTGTTGCAGTTTGGGTATGGAGGTCTAAACTTTCTCCATGTCAAGGGACAAGAAATTTAAGCTTTGTTGGTAACTCATTCAATGAAATGCTTAGGTAAAAAAAAATGGAGTTTCCAAGAAGGAAAATGTTGTTGTATGAGGACACATGAAATTGTTGGGGAAAAGGGATCCAACTTAGAAATCCTTCACATAGTTCTGGAATATAGCTTCGTATTTGGCTCTAATCTAAATTATAAATGTGTTTAACCAGTTGACAACTAAGGTCAAGTTCTTAATCATCCAACAGCTTGATCCAGACCTTTTCTGAGGTCCTGCTGGCCTTTGAGACTCTTCCTCAATGATTGAGTTGACACTGAGAAGCATTGAATATCCCTGGACTGCGTCAGCGGGGAGTCTGCTCCAAAATAAGACTCATTTCTTTTAAAACCATGGATTCCTTTCCATTAAGCACGCAAGAGTTCTTTTAGAAACGTTTTGTGTGGGCTGGAGCTCATTTTCATTACTGTATTTTTTCCCTACCACTTAAGGACAATTCATTAGAAAATCCATCACATTTATTTGAAGTAACCAATTAATCCTTTGAGATGCAATAATTAACATGCAAATTGTACCACAGTAAGAGTCTCAGGAGAAACGAATTAACTGGAAAATATACAGCCTTTCAGAAATTAAAAAAAATATATATTGTTTTACTGTCACAGATCCTCAAAAACCACGTGATTTTTCTTCTGTGGTTCATTTTATTATCTCCTTGCCTAGAAGAACCAAGATGGATGATCGTGCCTGTCTTAAATGCATTACATCAGGATGCTAATAGGATATTACACATGATAGTCATATTGACGAAAGACCTGATGAGGCAAATAACAATATACATACAAACTATGGACTCAGAACAGAATAATTACATCAAAAAGTAAATAATTATCATTGCCATTTCCTTCTCAGACATACTCACAGGGAAATTAAGGTCGAAGGGGTCATTTTGAGACCAACAGGCAAAGTCTTTACTCATGCATGCAAATTCTGTGCTACAATTAGGCTTTAAATGGTTTTTCCTGACAACTGGACAGTGTTAGGGAGATATGAATATTGCCAATAGAACACCTGTAAAATAGTGCTCAGTACTCTCGGAGGGCTTTCTATGTGCAATTTACTGCGCTCAGTGCCTAGCATGCCATCTAAACATCACAGCAGCTCTATGACATGGGAACCGCCATTACTGTCTTATAGGAGACTGACCCAAGGCTGCCCAGAGAGCAGGGCCAGGATCTGAGCGCAAAGATTTAACACTGGAGACTACGTGCCTCGTCACTGTGCCAGCTCTGAGAAAGGTGACAGAATACCATTGGCAGTTTTCTGAGGTTAAATATTAAGGTGTTGGAAAATGAGAGAGATACATATCGCCGCTTAGAAATTTTATCTTGTTTACTCCTTGCTATTATTGTAAAACTGCCATGGAATATGCAGTAAGGTTGAGTACACTGGTGCCCTGTTTCTCCACTGAGCCCGGGAAGCTTTTCTTTCTTTCTTTCTTCCTTCCTTCCTTCCTTCCTTCCTTCCTTCCTTCCTTCCTTCCTTCCTTCCTTCCTTTCTTTCTTTCTTTCTTTCTTTCTTTTTTTCTTTCTCTTACCATAATTATTCATCATTTGCATTATCATCAGCCCCACAGTCATCATCATCCTTGTTCTCCCCCCCAAATTTTGAGACAACTGCTTGGAATGCTATACTTCAGGCAGAAGTCAATTTTTACCTCAGATCTTAATGAATACAATTAACAAGTGCTTATTACGTATGTAGTCCATGTAAAACCTTGCCTTCGATGCTTTGTAATAGTACTTCTAAAAATGTTCTTTCAAGAGCTTGCAGTTTCTTGGGTTAATAAATCAGACACACAATTGTAATCCAAAGACTTCTGGGATAAGTCCTCTTAAAAGTGCAGAGTAGTGTAGGAATTCATAGGTTATTTCCATGTGGGAATGAAGGGTAGGGAGGAGGGAAATCTGAGGATGAGCATTAAGATGGGGGCTTTCGAATTGAGTTTTGTGAGAAGACTCCGTTGTCTGTGTTCACGTAAATCTGTGATGTAACGGCTTTGCCAACATTTTTCTTAAATATGGAATGGTTATTTTCTGCTGTGCGAGGTGATCAGTGTAGCACAGCTGGAACCTCAGCTCCGTGTCTTAGTCACTGTGTGATCTTGGCCAAGTGGCTTTGCTTCTGTTTCCTCACCTGTGAAATGAGGATGATGGTAACATGGGCCTCAGAGGTTATTCTGAGGATGAAATGAATTAATATGGGCAAAGCAATCACAGCAGTGCTGGCGCTGTGTAGAAGTTAGCTACGAGATTATTATTTGAGTGGGGATGGCAAATTCTAATCAGTGATGTATATTAGGATGAATAGGTCTTAAGGCAAGAATCGTATTGTCAGTTTCACATTCCTTTGAGTTTTGTTTGGAGGAAAGTGATTTTTAGTTTGGACTTGAAGTCACTGTTATCTTATTTATAAGGCATATTGATAGGCCAGATATAGACTGATAATGTTTTTGAGAACTCATGTGCATTAACTGTTGAATTCTCTACTTTGCCTTAGATATCTTACGTTTTAATAAGACTATAGGAGCACATATATTGTCCCCCAATATTGCCTATAGGAAGTGGATAAAGATCTATAGATAAAACAGGGCAGAACCCATTGAAAATTAATTGGTCCTACAAGAGGATTACAAGTAATCATTTCCTGCCCCACATGTTTATGTAGCAAAGAAGCCTTTCATGCTTGGTCTTCCCAGAGATTAAAAACTGTTATCAACACTAGACAATAATATGACTGATTTCTATAGGAAACTTCTCACTAGCAGTTAGTTATCCATCACTCGGATCACTCAGCCCATCCAATATTGTTAACCCAGGAGAAAGAGAAAGTCCTTCATTTCCAGTCTCCTATTCCAGAAGCTTGTTGGTTTATTTTTATAAGGCTGCTTAGATTTTTCTAGTAAAAAGCCACTTAAAAAATCTTGCCTAAATGCATTCAGGTGCATGCTAATTGGCTTTCCTCCTTCTATGGAAATTTGCACAACAAGAGGAACAGCTGGAGACAAAGTTTATTAACTAATTGGGAATCTTGGGCTTGGGAGCTACTCGGAAAAGAACAGAAGAACAGAAGGGGAAACTTGTATGATATGAAAGAAGATGAGTGCTCTTCTTGACAATGAGATATAATATTACTAGAGGCCCGATGCATGAAATTCATGCAAGAGTAGGCCTTCCTTCCCCTGGCTGCTGGCACCAGCTTCCCTCCATCACCTGGGACCTGGGCTTCCCTCGCATCCCTGGCTTCATCCGGAAGGTCGCCTGGAAAGATGTCCGGTCTAATTAGCATATTACACTTTTATTATTATAGATTCCATTTGCCCATTGACTACTTTCTCTATGAAGCTTCTGGCTCAGAAATAGACTGGAAATCAGACTAAATCCTGCACGATGCTCCAGAATGTAAATGTATGTATCTCTTGGCATTTGATAGTTGCTGGCTGATCGTGCTGTGTTACATATTTCAGAACTCTCTGCTTCAGGTGACAGTCACTCACCTCAAAATAGTTTAAGCATAGAAGGGAATTTATTTGACTGGGAATTTCAAGGGTGGTTCTAACTTCAGGCAGGCCAGGAACTCATAATGTTGTTTGGGTTCTATCTTCCTATACCTTGTAACCCTCCTTCCTTTTGTGGACCGGATACACGTTCTGGCTAGTTTTCTATGTGGCAGGAAAGATGGCCCTCACAACCCCAAGCTTAACTCCTTATGGCCTGAGATTTAAAAGGTAAAGGGAATCCCTCTTCCTAAAATATATATCATTTCTGAGAGAAGACCTTCCCTGATTGAGCTTGCTTATGTCAAAAGTCCTCCCTCTCACATACGATAAAAATCTTCTCTAACTTTAACATATATACTAGTACTTGTTGTGCTTATTACTTGATGCCTTGTTAAAGTGCAGGTTATAATTAAACCCATTTTTACATTTGTTATGTGGATAACTTAACTTTCAAGGCCAGGAATCAATAAAATGTGATCCATACCAAGAAAGGAGAAAGGTAATAATCAATGAAGTAAACAGAAATCAATGAACTGTAGGAGGCTGTTACTTTATAAAAAAAAAAAAAAAAAAGCACATGCTTGGCCAGTGTGGCTCAATGGTTCAGTGTCGACCTATGAACCGGGAAGTACAGTTTGATTCCCTATCAGGGCGCATGCCCGGGTTTTGGGCTCAACCCCCACTAGGGGGCATGCAGGAGGCAGCTGATCAATGGTTGGTTCTCTTTCATCATTGTATTTCTATCTCTCCCTCTCTGAAATCTGTCCAGGCCCTTCCCCAGAACTATTTAGTTAGAATTCCCAGAGATGGTTCCAGACATAGGTATATTCCAAAACTGTCCACATAATGCTGATGAACCACCTGGGTTAAGAACCACTCCAGTAGAAAAAGACCCACAGGCAAATATGATGAGTTTCTCCATAGAGCTATAGCAATTAAAACAGTCTGGCAATAATGCAGGGACCAAATGGGCATGCCACCCAGGCTCTGCCACTCAGTGGCACTCAGGCCAGACTTGAACTCTGAAGCTAGTGACAAAAGGCAGAAGGGCAATGGTGTTGGTGATGGGAATGTTTGCAGTAACATCAAGTTCAAGAGTAGCAAGTTTACTGCTTGGCGGCACCAGTAATTCCCTCCCCAGACCGGTTCTGCAGTGTAATTTTGGATGTTTTTCCTGGAAGATTACCTGGAGCTAGGAATTCTGTGAGCTGCCCTATATCCTTAAGCAAACACATACACTCCTGCTTGTGCTTGTCCATTCAGAGTCAGCTTCTATTCCTGCAGCTACGAATTCTCTCACTGTGCAATGGTTTCAGCTCTCCCTTTTCCAGCAAAATGTGCAAGATGAGGATCTCTGTTTAGAAGCATATCAAATTTAGAAACAAACGAGGCAAGACATCCTTGTTCAATCTGCGACAAACGTCCCTCTTCAGGAGTTCATGAAGATGATTTAAACAGAAACTGCAGCTGAGGAGAGTTGGCAAATGAGGTGGATTGCTTTTACATTTTCAAAGCGATGTGCAATTTGTGTGTACCTGATTTTTTTTTTCTGATGGTGACTCCTGTTTTCGTACCTCATCCCAGTATTTTTTTCTTAAATAATTATTCATGTAACTGTTTAATGCCTGCCTCCCTGGGACGCTGTAAGAAATGCTTGTCTTGTTCACTCTGATATTCCTGTACTTAGCACATAATAAGTGATTGATAAAAATATTCTAAGTTAAATGGGGAAAAAGTGAATGAATAGAATATGGTAAATGCAATTTGGGGAGGTTTCAAATTTTTAAAAATAATTTTATTCTTCATTTACAGTTTATTCAATATTATTTTGTATTAATTTCAGGTGTATAGCATAGTGTTTAGGCAATCATATACTTTACAAAGTATTCCCCCCAATATTCCCAGTCTCCACCTGGGACCACACCTAGTTATTACAGGATTACTGACTATATTCCCTATGCCGGACTTTACATCCCCGTGACTATTTTGTCACTATCCCCAAAATTAATTTTACTATATTATTGACAACCTCTTTATTTGTTTCCTTTTTTTTTCATGAAATGGCCAGATTGAAGAGCTGCTAAGTTCTTTGGTGTGTAGACATTAGCAGTACTGATCAATATTAAAAATATCTGAAAAATCAGTTAGTAAAATGATCATTTTAGTCTGAGTATTTTTAAGTGTGAAGAAACCCTTGAAAGTCTAACGTATCTGACATGATTGATTAGGAGGGAAGAAGTACATGTTCTATTTTCATATCTCCAACCAACAAAATGACTTTAGATTTACAGATAGGTTTAAAGTTCTCATTTAAAATTCAATTGTTTCACAGTTTTAAAAAACTGCAAACCCTTAAAATGTTTAAGGCCCTTTCCCAGGATTTTCTTTAAGAAAGTCATTAAATCTTTCATATTTGAAGAGCGGATTAATCGCCAGAGCTTTCTTCTAGACGTCTACCTGGCAGTATCTGCTCGAATACATGTTTCTTGCCTTAAAAACCCTTCTTTTTCAGTCTTTAAATAAATGACCACTTCCTCCCAGGACCTTTTCAATTAAACAATTCATCTGCCTAGACAGTGTTTATTTCTTCCTCTTCTAGATTAATAGTTATTTGAATTTTTTACTCAAAAGCATTTCTTGATTTAAAAATATTTTCATTGGTTTTAGAGAGAGAGGAGGGGAGAGAGAGAGAGCAAAATATTGATGCCAGAGCGCAACATTGATCAGCTGCTTCCTGAATGCCCCCAACTGGGGATCAAGTCCACAACCCATGCCTCGACCTGGAATCGAACTGGCAGCCCTTTGGTGCCCAACCAACTAAGCCACACCCATCAGGGACTTAATCTCTATCTCTATCTCTATCTCTATCTCTCTCTCTCTCTAGCTATATCTCTATCTCTATCTATCTCTATCTCTATCTCTATCTCTATCTCTATCTCTATCTCTCTCCATTGGGGGGCAGACGCTCAATGCACAGGCATGGAAACATGGAAGAGACTCATGAATCTCAGAGGGAAATGGGGAGGGGGGAAGGAGGGAAGAGTTTAATCAAAGATCTTATATGCATACTAGAGACCTGGTGCATGGATTCGGGGACCAGTAAGTTCCCTCAGCCTGGCTTGCAGGGATTGGGTTGAAATCAGCAGCCCAACACCCCCCAAGGGATCCCAGATTGCAAGAAGGCACAGGCCAGGCTGAGGGACCTCACTGGTGCACAAATCTGTGCACTGGGCCTCTAGTATAGATATAATAGGGTAATATGCTAATTAGACCGGAGATCTTCTGGACATGCTTCCTGTCAAAGCTGGGGTGGAGAGAAGCCAGCCTGGGTCCCGGGTGCCTGCGGGTGGCCAGAGGAGGGAAGCCCTGGTCCCAGTTCCCGAGGGAAGCTGGTGCCAGCAACTGGGGGAAGGAAGGCCCACTCTTGCATGAATTTTCATGCATCGGGCCTCTAGTATATATATATATTTTGAAGTATAATTTCCATTTATTTTTCTCCCAGTGAACTATTCTTCACTCTTTAAGGACTTAGCTCAGCAGTTCTCAACCTGTGGGTCACGTCCCCTTTGGCGGTGGAACGACCCTTTCACAGGGGTCACCTAAGACCATCCTGCATATCAGATATTTACATTATGATTCATAACAGCAACATGGCAGTTATGAAGTAGCAACGGAAATAATTTTATGGTTGGGTCACAACATGAGGAACTGTATTTAAAGGGCCAGACGGTTGAGAACCACTGACTTAGCTCCTTACATGGGCTTCGGTGGAGGTCGTGGGGCAGCACCCACAGGTCTAAATCAGGGTGGGGGTGTTCGGTCCTTCCGGGCTTCACCAGAATGATTCCCGACTACCTTGCTGTGAATGGCACAGCTCACACAGTATTGCAGCTTCACATACAGCTTGGGAAGCACATAGGAGTCGAAGACACTCGCTTCAGAGATGTTCCTAACGGCTGTGGCCTCTACTATGTTTCACATGACAAATTCTTAATGGACTTGTCCTTGGGCACACACCGGGGGCAGTTGGTGCAACGAATAGGCTGCGCATGGCCTCGGCCTTTTTTGGCACAGCCGTCATTCCTTCTTTTCTTGGTCATCTTGGAAACGAGGACCCGAGAGACCAGGGACTTGATATTTTTGATAAAAGTGAAACCTGAAGTAAAATCTGCAGTGGACTTGCATGATTGATGTCTTACTTTACTGGCATTGAAGGGAATGTGTGGGGGTGGAGGTGGTGGTGAGAGTGAATGAGTTGGGTCAACCTTTTTTTTAATATCTTTGAAGAGAAGCTGACTTCCATGTGACCCCTCTAGACCTGATTTCTCATTTTTTTTATTTTTTCTACTCTCCAATCCATATTTTTTTTTATATTTACAGCCCCTGCCTGAATAAATGACCCTTATCCCATTCCCAGGGAACCAAAGGTATGTAGGGCTTTCTCCGTGCTTCTTGATCTGTTATTATGGCATAAATTCTATGCATTAGCTTGCTAGGGCTGCTACAACAAACTACTAGGTGGCTTAACCAACAGAAATAATTTTTCTCACAAATTTGGAGGCTAGAAATCCGAGAGCAAGATGTCAGCAAGGTTGATGATATCTGAGGCTTTTCTTCTTGGCTTGTAGATAGCAATCTTCTCCCTCTTTGTTAAAGTAGTCTTGCCTCTGTGCTTGTCTGTATCCTAATTTTTTCTTATAAGGGCACCAGTTACATTGGATCAGGTTTATCCTAATGACTTTACTTAGCCTTAATTACCTCTGTATCTCCAAATACAGTCACATTCTGGGTTACTGGGATTTAGGACTTCAACATAGGAATTTGGGGGTGAAACAGCTTAGCCCATAATGCTGTATATCTTGCTTCTTTGCACTCCAAGAGCCTATTTGTGAGTTGTAATAAAATAAGAACATTAGTTGTTTCTTCTTTGTTGTCTTCATTCTAGAACATTGCCAGTTTTCCTCGAGGAAATGATTGAGCAATAATGTTATGTATGAAGAGAAGCACATGGATTTTAAAACGGTATTTCACTGCCTCTGCACTTTGCCAGGAACTGTACTGAGCACTTGCTACAATTACTGCCACAGGCACTGATGGTGTCAGTTCGCGTAAACAGAAGCAGAGGGTGTGGGTCGGGGACCGTTACTCAGCCATCGGTAGTAGTGACAGCACTGAGAGGCAGGAATGTTTGTGTCTAAAACCCACGATCTAATTAAGATGACTTTGAAATTGAATTTGGACAAAACTGTCTCAGTGTATGTATATACCACTAATAATTCGTACTGCTTATAGTTAATGGAAGAAGAATGTGGAAAGAGTAAAATGGTGGACTGTTCTGAAATTGGCATAGTAATAACTCCTGGAGGCCAAGGCAGGTTCCTCTTATTGCCATAGAGTACTCAGTGAAGAATGAATGAACCTATGTTTCTGCCCTGAGGTTCTAAGACCTTCTCTAGGAGAGGATGGGAGAGAAAGTTTCTCTTCTACATGGATTAGAGCAGAGCTCAGGCCACCCAGGTCTCTAGTTCTTAGTCCACTCCTGGGAGAATAGGACCAGTTCCTTTGTCACTTTGTGCCCCTTGGTTATAGCACTCCTTACAAAACAATACCAAGAAATGACAGAGCGAGTAGGTATAGTATTAAGCTACTGGGAGAGGAAAGAATTTCAATGGATGCAGATTTTCCCCCCACATTTAAGGGATAATTTTATCTGCAGAAAGGAAAATAACCAATCTAATAGTTATGATGATTATAATCATAATGACAACGAAATGGTGGAAATTATTACCATGTGCTGTGTTGTAGGCAGTGCATATAATTCTATTAGTGAGCAAAAAAAAAATGATCTTGACAAACCCATTGAAATGGAATAAATCACAAAATTAATTAAATCTATTTGTCATTATTCCTGGCATATTTTATTTTTAGATTTTATTTATACCAAAATAAAAAATAAGTTTATTTATACACAGTAAGTTAGTTATGTGAACTCCAAGTCATATAAATTACTGTCTTCAGGAGTAATGCAGAAAATGTCTTTTGCCACTTTATTATTTTCTTATTATTAATTGCAGTTGAACCGAGAGTTTGGAAAGAACACATTAATGCCGTGGTTATTTTCTAGACCAGAGGCTACAGCGAGAGGACCATAGACTGAGAGTAAAGAGAATCATGTAGGGTGAAATAGGGAGAATGCGGGAGTGATCTGCGCCTGGAGATTCTGAACAAAGAGCTCAAGGTTCTGAGACTATTAAGGGGAGGTTGAAGGTTTCGGCTTATTTAACAACAGAAAAGGAGAGGGATGTGTAAAAAGAATATTATTCAGGAATAATACGTGTTCACCATCTCCAGTAGAGATGAATTAGAGATGCATTTACAGTTCAGGTTTTAATCAATTTCTTCAACCTTAAAATTGCAAAATCCAGATAAAAATTAATAAAGGAAGACCATTCATTAAGCCATTTAACCAATGTTTGTTGAACAGACGTATGAGCCAATGAGTAGGCATTGGACATGCCTCAATAGATAAGAGAGGTAATCATTGGCTTATTTCTCTTAAAGTGTTATAGGAATTATATAATATTCTCTTGTTTGGTAAAGAGGGATTTGGGGAATAATTCTTATCTCATCAGAGCTCTCCCTCTTTTATATTCAGTTTATAAAGAAGCCAACTCTGGTTCAGTGGGGGTGTGGAGATGTTAACTATGATTAATGATTAGTGTGTGTGTAAACCATAAAGTTGGAAGCTATTTGTATGGGTTGAATAATATATTGGCTAAGTTTACCTCTTAGAACTGCAGATGGTCATGAGAGAGAAGATGCTAGTTGAAAATGTTAAGCATAAAAAGGAAGATGACAACGTACCTTTAATAATAAGAGCTACCTGGGCCAATTGGGCACATGGGTAAGTGAAGAGCCCTGAAGCTCACCCTAGAGACAGGGTCTGATCACTGGACCCACACGCCAACTTTTGGCTGCCAGAAGAATGAGAAAATAAGTTGAGACAGCCTCCTTAGCATGGCACAGCTCCGTGGTCTGCTCCCACTCAGAATCTGTGAGGAGCAAGTCTTCTATTCCTCGTCTAGATGGATCTCCGAAACTGCTCCGCTGTGACCTGCGCTGCCACCTTTAGAGGTGTCTAGCCTTTCGCAATTTTAAAGTCCAAGCTCTAGTTTGTACCGCAGGTAACAAGAGGGAAGGACGAAGGCAAAGGTTTCAGCTTTCTCTTCTCTGCTCTCTTAAACAGCTTTGGGACCAACTTTCCTTTATGAAAGAAAAAGGAACTTTAATGGGAGTTTTGAAGTATAAATCCAACTCGCCGTACTTGCTACAATACTGCCTTATTACCAGTGTTTCCTGTCCAAACTACTCCAAGGCCTCCTGGATGGCAAATTCCCTGCTTGTATTTTGGCCTCTAATGTACCAGACTAGTTATCATATTTTATTCACTTATTAATTGAATTGAAACTCAAAAACATTAGGCAACTATGTTCATTACTGACAATGGGTAGTTAAGTAAATATAGTCCCTGATTTTAATTAAGGAACCTAACAGATGAACTAGTAGGTGGCATAGAGTGATACAAAGGTATGATAAAAAATATCTAGAGGATAAAATGGAGGCACGTGAGGGAATAATCAGAGGCCATAGTTGAAATGACCTTTGGGTGAGCTTGAAAGTCCTCTTGGTCAACCCCAGTGGCCATTGAGTCCTGGCTCTAGCGAGTTTTGGCCAGGCTTGCTTCCCATAACAAAGTCTCTTGGCCTCTTGGATTAATTGTTCTTGTCCACAATACAGCAAAGAAACACCACTGCAAAGTGTTTGGTTATCTTCACCTTGATGCTTTAATTAACCAGGGTTTTGCTGATCTATCATAATCTCAAATTAAGTGCCAACAAAGTGTCACAATAGAATGGAAAGGAATTTTTCTTTCTCCTCAGAATGCATTGAAGATTGAAAGCTATAAAAAGGCAGCTTACATCCGGCTTTGTTGTGTGCTTAGACATCATCAGTTTGGGACTAGGGATGCCTCACTGCTATTTAAAAGCAGAAACAAAAACCTCACCTGCTACTTGCGTTTTAAGAAACTGGCATTCAACATGTTTTGAGGAATTGACATATGGCTTCATTTTCAGCATTTCAGCAGCTATGCCTCTCAGGGTTGTCTGGGGATATAGACAGTCACGGTGGCTTTATGGCTATAGTTTTTAAAAAAGTATTGACTACCAGTATTAGAGGACATGTGATTCTATGGTTATGGGAAAGAAAGTCATCAGACCTTGAGATCAGGAAGTGGGTCATATTTTCAAATATCGAATGCTTTTTCCCTGGCCTGGAAAAGCTTTTAGAAAGATAAAACTAAGGTTGTTACAAATAGATAAATGGTTGTCAGTGACCTAACAATAAAAAGTTTTAGGTTAAGAGCAAACTCATCTTGAAAATTTGTCTTACTGTTTCCTCAATAGCCAAGTCTTCCAAAGATAGGCACTCTTGGCTGTTTTAGAGTAGTTGGTGGCAAAATGTATTACTATTATTCAATTGCTATCATCTCATTTCACTCTCATGTGAACTGTTTCGTAGATGATGGATTCAAATGTAAATGAAATTAGGTGGCTTTTTAGTCTCAGAAAGGTGGCATGGGGCAGAACTGAGACGTGAGCCCACTGAATACATGTGATTTCCATTATATCACTCTACACTTGTGCAATAAATGCTGAAAACTTTTTAGCATTTTTGTCCCTCGTTGTACCAAATATCACTTTAGGAGTGGATGGCTTGATTTCCTCAATTTTGGCACTATTTTCTAGGGTTGTAAAGGTAACTATACCAAACAAAAGCCAAAATCTGAAACTACAAAACCCTATTGACCCACATATTGCTTAGAATAAAGTACTTTCAAAATCTGTGAAGGATTGGAATTTACCTCTTTGCAAGCTATGAAGTTAGTCTGCCATGATTTCATAGAGCCTTGTGGAAGACAGAATTCTCAAAGCCGTAGCAGTAGCTGGAACATCAGCATTTTTGTGTGCCATTTCTCCAAGCCTCAGTTCCCATAGGGTGATGCTGAGGGGGGCAGACAATACCTGCAGGTGCAATGGGTCACCTTTTAGGGGGGAACCTTGAACTTAGAAAACTCGAATATTTTTTTAGTTTTTAATTTTATTATTATTTTTATTCTCACCCGAGGAGTGGATTGAACCTGCACCCAGGTACGTGCCCTGACTGGGAATTGAACCTGTGACCTTCTGGTGCACAGGACGATACTCCAACCCATTGAGCCACAGCAACCGGATGAAAATTCAAATCTTTTATAGCAGGTAGTAAGCATGCCTGCCTTTTACTCCAGAGGGAGACACTACCATACTTCTATCTTACCAAACTGTTTTCTATACAAACATCCTTAAAAATGTAGTCCAGAGCGAAGGGCAGGTGAGCAGCTTGCAAGATGCTAGATAAACTAGAGGTCCATGTGAAGAACTGTATCCTAATACCTACTCGACTCCTTTATGTGTTAAGAGGGTTCTGCACCCAATTCCCATCTGTAGGGAGGGAGGTTTCCCAAAACTACCCAACAAACAAGTCTCCAACACCAACTGGGTATCTTGTACACCTGAAACTAATATAATCCTATATAATAAAGAGCTGATATGCTAATTAGACTGAACAGCAGAATGACCATCCGGACGACCTTCTGGACAAAGCCAGGGTTGCCAGGGCCGCCTGAGGCTGGGAGGGCCTGCGAGGGCCTGTGAGGGCTGGCCGGGGCTGTGAGGGCTGATCCCCTTGCACGAATTTCGTGCATTGGGCCTCTAGTATTGTATATTGACTGTACTTGAAAAATAAAAAGATGGTTTATAAATAGATAGATAGATAGATAGATAGATAGAAGAAAACCTGACTCCTTTGAGTTGGAAGGGTTGAGAGACTTGAGTGTTACACAGAGCATCTTGGAGAAGGGGGTTTGTTTGTGCTTCGATGTGTGGCCAGAGCTGTTTGTAGGACGTATCACTGTGCGATGTTGGCCCGAAGCCTCTGCCTGACAAGGGCTGGTTCCCAGCGACTGCTGCCACCTGCTCAATGTGGTTAGTGCTGCCTCCCAGAGTTCTGAGACGGCTTGGTCCCCACAGTGCACCTTGAAGTCCTTCCGTTTGCCTGCCACCATTTGCTCAGGCTGTTCCATTTCCCTCACAATCTCTTGTCAGAACTATTCTGCTGGGGAATGAGGCTCTTCATCTCCCGTCTGGAACCCTAATAAAGGCAAAGCGGTTAGAGAGCCTCAAGGGGAGTCTGGTCACAGCATCTGCTACCAACCCTGCGGTCTGTAGTTAGTATCCTGGGTGAACGTGCTGCAAAGGTGGTTACCATTCACTGCGACCCGACTCAACTAGCTTGTGGACTTGCTTGTGGAGGTGGCTGCTCTGGCTGCCCCTCACCAACACCAGGGGCCCTCAGAAGGGGCCCTGCTAGTTTGGTTCAGACTCTTCCGACTTTTTGAATGTTTATTCAGGGCCAAGGCAGCTACTTGGCTTATTCAAGGAGGAGAGAGACTCCATTTCTATGGCTGTAAGACTGAACTGTTCTAACCCTTTTCCCCTACTCCTCCTGGACAGTCTGTATTTCTTCCCCTTTAGCCAGATTCCCTCGCCTTATTAGCAGATCTGCTTCCATACAGGATTATAAATTTTAACTGGGCACTTGAAACTTTTTCACAAGCTGACATGGATTCTGATTTAGCTCCCACCAAGGCCTTTTCTGTTTCTCTTTCCAATTGTATTGATGCTCCCCTAAAAGAGACAACTTTACGAGAGGAGAAAACCACAGGCTTTGGAATCTCCCAGGCCTGGTTTCAATTCCAAGCAATGTGGACTTGGAATTAATTAATTTTGTGAAGCCTCAGTCTTCCCATCTCAGAAATGGGGATAATATTTTCTATCCCATAGGATTACTTTGAGGATTTAAAAAATGATGGTTAGAAATCACTTGAGCCCTGGCCAGCTACCTCAGTTATTTACAGTGTCATCTTGATATGCCAACATTGTGGGTTTGGTCAGGGCACATACAAGAAGCATCCAATGAATGCATAAATAAGAGGAACAAAAAATTGATGTTTTCCTCTCTTTTTCTCTCTCTAAATCAATAAGAAGAAAAAGAGAAAAAAAGAAATCACTTGACATGTCACAAGCATTAAGTTTCCTTCTCTTCATGTTTGTAATGATTGCCACAATTAATCATCCTTGGAGATGATCTACCATCTGTTTTCTGTATGTGTCATGCCAGAGAAAATGGTGCTGCATTATATATAGAACCGCTACAACCCAGCAGCACTGTCTAGTTAAAAAGTGAATGAGACCCGTGAATTAACTAGAATTTTTCCATTCCTGTGCTTTTGCAGAACAAGATAAGTGACAGAAGTTAGGCCATGATTGTCACATCAGCTGAAATAAACAGGGAGAATTTCATGGCGTGCACAGAGGCTGATGTGTAGAGTGGTCTCAATTACATGTATATTATTGTACTGGGGTCACCAGTGAAATGTTTTCATATTGACTCTCAACACACCTAGACCCTTAGTTACCAAAAAATACTATATTTATTATTGCCTGCCATGTTTTGTTTTGTTTTTCATTTTTTTTATTGCTTTAAGTATTACAAAGGGTATTATATATGTGTCCATTTTTCCCCCCCCGCCCTAGACAGTCCCCTAGCCTCCCCTATCCCCCAGTGTCTTATGTCCCCCTGCCATGTTTGAATGATCTAGGAGATGCTGATGATCAGTAGATTCCAGTTGATCCAAGTTTTGTTAAATAAATAGCCAATAAGTGACAGTCACCACTGCTTCATTTTAGTACCTGGAGATTGGTTGCCAGAGGTGTATCCTGACTCTTGGATAATTAATTTCAGGATCACAGTAGCAGATATCCAGAAGTTTCTAATCAGAGATTAATAGCTAATTACACCCAAGATCTCATAAGAAATTTTAGCCTCATTATACCTCAAACTATATATATTTCTGATTTAAATGTCAAAGATTTGCTTATAATTTATAGTCATCTGTAGTTAAAATATAAGTAACAGAAAGGTAATTGATGACAAGATACAGTGGTACATTATCATTTCTGATTCAGAAGAGAGTCAACTTATTCATAAATTATGCATATGTGCATAACCCATGAACACAGAAAATAGAGTCGAGAAGGCCTGGGGTGGGAGGCGGGGGGCAGGACGAGAGAGATTAATGGGGGAAAAAGGGGACATATGTAATATTTTTAACAATAAATATTTTTTAAAATATTCATAAATTATAATCACAAGTCATATTTTCTTAGATGCTTTCCAATGGATTGGCAAATTTATTCATGAGACTAAAAGTCTGACTCAAGATTTAGTATATTTGGTAATAATTAGATTTATATATAGGATCTCACTGGAAAACATCAATTCCTAATACACTGTGATTCTTTTATTAGACTGGTCCTAAAAGATAATCTATATATATAAAAGGCTAAGCGACCGTCCAACTGTCCATCCAACCAGTAGCTATGATACGCACTGACCATCAGGGGCAGATGCTCAATGCAGGAGCTGCTGTGCTGCGTTGGCTTAGCAGCGGTGGTTCTCAGATGACGCACCCTAGAATCAGAGAGAAGGGAGCTCGATTCCGTGGGCGTCACCTGAGAACTGCCCTCTCACAATTTGGGACCCCTCAGGGGATGTCAGAGAGTCGGTTTCGGCCTGATCCCCACAGACCAGGCCGAGGGACCCCGCCTGCTGGAGGGACCCCATTCACTCTGCAGATGCCTTTCAAGTCTCGGCACCACCCCAGATGCAGCCAGCCAGAGAGGGACTGCGGGAGGTTGGCTCCAGGTCTGTCTTTCCCAGTCCTACCCCGCCGGCCAACTTCTAATTCATTTCCTTTCAATGTGCATGAATCCATGCACCGGGGCACAGTACTTAATAATGTTTTCTGCTACCAGTTGATCTTGGTCAGGGTGATTCACTTATATATCTCATTTTTGATTGTCCATAGCCAAGAACTGTAATGCTAACTTTAGTAAATAAAATCTACAGCTGACATCAAAGTACATTTTGGTCACTTATGGAGGTGTGTGTGTGTGTGTGTGTGTGTGTGTGTGTGTGCTTTTTGAAGTGCTGTGTGCTACATCTAGGAACAGGAAAAGCTGGCTCCAATATTTGAAGACCAGAGCTGGTAGTGAGGAGTACTGATTTGTTGGCATAGGACACAAACTTAGTAGAAATTAAATTAAGACTAATTTTATTTTGTAGAGATAATATGTCTATGTATCAGGACAAGGGAAGAAGGAAAGGAAGGAGAAAGAACTGTATGCTCATTGAACAACCAGTGTCAAAATAGTGGAGGATTAACCAGCAATTACATACATTCCCAAGCCAAATTTTGCCAAGGAGATTCTACCAGCCTTTCACATAAAATCACTTCTGCCATTAATCATCAAATACTGTAAAAGCCTTTTGAGCCTAGAGTGTCTTGGAAATGTTTGGAGATAGAGAACATGGCTGTACACAGATACCTGACTTAATGGAGCCTGTACACAGTCTTGTGACTTGTCTATAGACTTAAATAAAGGCAGGGATCCGGAAGTCAATATCAAAATCAGCTCTAGTGAATTAGTTTAATCAAAGTGAATGCAGGATTCTAGCCCTCTCTGGCTGTTAAACACCCAGCTAGAGTCTTGTTTTTGTTAGGGTCTCATCTCAAATTTAGGTAGACAACGAGGAACCAGAAACAGATTATTAATGAAGAAGCCAAATCTGAAAAGCCACCATCTTGAAAGGTAGCAGATTAAATCTGAGTTGAGCAGCAGACAGCAAAAAATATTCATGTCGATTTACTTTAATTAGAGAATCATAATGTCATGATTTGGAAGCGAAGAATCTCTTTCAGTGGGATTTGTAACAGTGGGAAATCTTGAGCATCTCTGATAAGTTGGAAAGAGCTTGGACATGAGTAATGAAAATGATGAAGGAGCTGGAAGAACTGACTTATAGGGGAAGATGAAAAGAATTTAACATGGATAGCTTGGCTGAGTGAAGAAGAGATCCTTTGATTAATAACTAGGCATTCTTGAAGTGCACAAGCACTAAGAAAAAAATCAGTACATTTTGGGTGTGGAAAACATGAATAATGGAATCAATTAAGCACAGTAAAATAAGCTGAATGTCAAATGTAAAATATCTATTTCTGGGATTTTTAGACATGCCTCTTGAGGTACTTTCAATGTTAAATATTTTCTAGTAAAAAGTTCTTAATATTTTCAATCTCCTTTTTTTAAACAAAAGAAACAAAATCTCCCAAGGGTTTTGAAAAGTTACATTTTGTTCATAGGGGTACAGTGGTTAGATTTTAACTGAGGTTGGGAACCAAGCCAAACAAGATCTTCAGGACAGAGTCTCTTAAATCGAATATTATTGGTCCTAATGCCATAGAAGAGGCTCTGTTTTTCCTCTGGGAAGTTTGTCTCGGGCCTCTGAGCGAGGCAGAGGGAAACAGTTGACAAGGCTTTGACACCGATTGGTCCAGGACAGCCTGAATGCACATTGTCATCTCTTACAAGGTGTCTGGTTCCATTCAAAGTTGGGAAAGTCTGGTATTAAAATACTCTAATAAAATGTCATCGTAATTATTCTAGGGGTCTGATTGCTGAGACAGACACTACGAATGCACCTAACTGAGGTGGGGGAGGAGTGAATTCAGGATTCTAGGCAGGTTAGCACAGCAGTTTAACGTTCAGACATGAATATCAGTCAACCCAATAAACCTTGAAATCAGTAGGGTGTCAGCTTGTGTACAATGACGTAATTTCCATGCTGAGTGATCCTAGGAAATTTGGCGTAAAGATCGACTACTAGCACCTTAGCTGGTTTGGCTCAGTGGATAGAGCGTCAGCCTGCGGACTGAAGGATCCCGGGTTTGATTCTGCTCAAGGGCACATGCCCGGGTTGCGGCTCGATCCCCGGTGGGGGATGTGCAGGAGGCAGCCAATCAATGATTCTCATCATTGATGTTCCAGCCTCTCTCTCTCCCTCTCCCTTTCTCTCTGAAATCAATGACTACTAGGATGAATGTGATAGATCCAAAAGTGGTGAGAACTCTAAGTCACAGTTGGCTTCCGCATGTGTTGCTTGTGCGCCTCAGCTTGTACCTTCTGATAGTGCTAATGTTCCTCACTCATATGAATTTTTTCCATCCTTATTATCTTATTTTCTGGGAACTCATTGTACACACAAGGGTTCTATTAATAGCTTTGACATCTAACGTTTTTAACACCAAATGCTTTACAAGCACCATCTAATCTGATCACTAACTTTCTTGATTCCATCTTCCTAAAATCTTTGTGATTCTACAGTCAGGGTCAGAGCAGAGTCAACTGCATTGAAAGTCCATCTCGTCCAGGTTGGTTATTCCAACAATGATGTCAGAAGCTAGATGTGTAGACACAGGATTTGGCTGAACTTTCCTGCCTGGGTCAATTGTTGTGAGGACAGGCTATATGTTAGAAAAGCCGAGAAAATGATTGGAAATTAGAGCCTGAAATTGGAAATAAGCATGTTGGGTGAACCAGATATAGAATAGGAAAAGGGCTCAGGAACGCAGATGGGATATGCTTGCTAGGACCAGTCAGATATGTGGGCAAGGAATTAAGTTTGGAAAACAAGTAAACATCAGAAGTCTAAGCCAGATGAGGATGTGCAATGAGGAAACTGAGACTTGGAGAGCATACGTTTCATGCTCTTGGCCACAGAGCTGATAATTGGCAGAACTGGCTTCAAATCTAGGTCTGTTTATATGAGAGCTCCTGTCCTTGACCTCTGTTATAAACTTATGTACAAATTTCCAAGTTCCTTTTACTCAGGTGAGCAAATGTGTGTAAATTCCTTCACTTGTCTATTTAAACTTTATTTTTATCTCTAGTCCCCATTGTTTCTGATGCAAATTTTTAATGTAGTCATTACCAGGAAAACTCAGTCATGTTCAAGTCTATTGTCTGTCATTTCAGGTTTGAGGTTATTCAACTACACCCTTTTAATGCTATGCTCCGAAGGCTGTTATGCAAATGGTGGAGAGATGTTTATTTCATGACTTGGATTCATCTGGGTGGCCTGCTGCTGTCCATTCATTGGACTCTCTGGCTCTTCTCTACCACACTGGTACCTGTCACATTTTATCAACATTCTCAGCTGCACCCCTACTAGACAGACACTTCGTAGTTTCTGCATTTGCCCCCTGCTGTAATTTTTCTGAAACCCATAGCACGTTGTCCTTTAGCCAACTGCTACCTCCAGTCTGGAGAACCACAACCTTTGGGCTGAAGGATTCCTAGGTTGTCCCTAGTCCTCTTCCTTTGTAATCTGTGGCAGCCACACCACACTGGCACAACCAACTGCCACCAAGGACTTTACCTGAAAATTGAGGCCTATGTTCTCCCACCTTTGAATCCAACAGCTTAATTGAAGGGCTAAGGTATTTTTGGCTCCCCTTGGAGGCTAAGCTTGAAGCAAGGGGTTAAGACACAGCCACCCCACCTGACTCATTAATGGTTACCTTTCATGGTTTGTATCTGTTCTGTCTCTAATGTCTCTCTTCCCCAGCCCACAGCATTCTCTATCTAGACTGATGTGTAGGTGGAGCTCTGATTCAGGCTGACAACATCTACTTCCTAATCTTTCAGTCTTATTTGTGGATATGAAGTGTTTGAGTTCGCTTGTCCAGTTGTTCCTTTGAAACTCACCCTTAGAGCAATTTAGCCATGAGCTCCCAGCCTAAGCTGGGAAGGGTCACTTCTGTGGGGGCTGAAGTGGAACCATACTCCAGTTCCTGCTTGCATATTATTTCCCAACTTCAGTAAAAATAGTTGAGCTTGTTAGAGCTATCCTTTCTAGAGGTGATTCCAACAATTAATAATTTTATTTTGTAGACGTTGCTGGTGTTAAAGTGTTGCCTACATACTTGGGACTTGATAAGTTCAGTAAAAGTTACCCAATTTGCTAATCTGCTGTTACGTCAGGAACCTTGACATTTAAGACACATAAAAGGGAATAATTATGTAAGTTATAAAATTGACAAGTACTGTGGCAGTTCATAAAATACCTGAGCCAAGTCTATCTTACTGCAGGTGTTGGGAATTCAAGGGTAAAAAATAATTGGCCTTGACAAGGGATGCTGATTATGTGGGTTTGTGCAATGTACACTATCAATCATCCCTGTATGCACAAGAAAAACTCCTGTTACAACAATCTTTAAGCAATTGCTCAGATTCTTGTTCACATTAAAATGGTTTTAATTCTGACCTCTTCCTTCATGTCCGTATCCAAGCAGAAACAAAATTCTATCTCACAAATATTTAGCCTGACTCTTCCATCCCTATAATTACAGCCTTAGTTCAGACCCTTATCTTCTTTTGTCTGGAATATTATAATAGCATCTAGACTTTTCCTGCTTTAGACAGTCCATGCTCTGCTTATGCACAGGTGTTCTTTATGGCAAGGAGATTGAAATTTAGATAGAATCTTCTGGTCAGTATTAAAGTAATATTAAATGCATCATCTTCCTTTTTTTGAGTCAGAATTTTAGAATATGATGGTATAGTTGACCATTATTAATATCGGCCCAACTGTCCTCACTACTTCTGGAATAATATTCCCCTTCATTTTGGAAAGGTGTCCAATCTCTTATATTATGAGATCCTGGTGAAAGTTTTGCATCATAGTAACCCACCTTCTGGGCATGGGGGTGGGCATGGAACCATGCTGAGACAATCCATTGTAGGATCTTTTCAAATTTGACTAAAGGAAGAAGAGTAATCCCTTCCAGTGATGAGTGAAGCTGAGATATGAAGTGAAGACCAGGAAACAGTCATGCTCTGACCCTCTAAACTAGTGGTTCTCAACCTTCCTAACGCCACGACCCTTTAATACAGTTCCTCATGTTGTGGTGACCCCCAACCATAAAATTATTTTCGTTGCTACTTCATAACTGTAATTTTGCCACTGTTATGAATCGTAATGTAAATATCTGATATGCAGGATGTGTTTAGGTGACCCTGTAAAAGGGTCGTTCGACCCCCAAAGGGGTTGCGACCCACAGGTTGAGAACCGCTGCCTAAACAAAGCCAGTTTTGAAAGAAGGAAGTTGGAACTCAAAAGAAGCTGACTTGAGAGGTTGGAGAGCATTCTAGTACTGTTGTAGGTCCCACCCCAGTTGTCTCTAAGTCCAACCATAGCCTAGAGCTGTTGGCAGCTGATTCCTGGGCTCCCAGATCCCTCCTTTGGCCATACAAGGTTAAGTTTCTAACATGTGCAGCAGAAGCTGATCTGGTGAGTTTAATGACTTACGATCCACAGAATTAAGGGCTAACCAATATTTTACTTTCCACTCTCATCTGCACTCTGACTCAAAAAATGCCCAACTATTTTTATGGTAGTCTAGGTTAGAACACCACTTCCCCAACTTCTAGGAAAAGAGGGTCATTAAGAGTCATCTTCTTCCATCCGGGGCTGAATATCACGATTCCAGCTTTCTCAGTGTGGTGAAAGGGCATTAGAGTGTAGAAAAAACCGGCCTGTTTCCTGGCAACTCAGAGTCCAATGTGCTCTTGTTGCTTTAGGTGCATCTGAGATTCTACTGAGGGACTAATGGGCCCCTGCAGTGGCCAGTTTGTTTTCATGTTTTATCTATTTTCTTTTGGAAAAGGTTGAGCTCTCTACTTTGTTTTGTGATGTCTAAGGGGATTGTGTTCATGTGGATTTTGGCAAGTTTGCTTGACCCTGGATTCCTCAAAGTGTCATTCTCTGAGGCAACAGAATATGCACTGAAGACTCTTAAAAATACAGGAGACTTTTTGGGGCAGTCCTTGATTGATTGCTAGAATGGATATATTATTATTTGAACATTTTGGAGCAGAAACAAAATACTTAAAAATTCAGCAATGATAACTCTATGTAAGAAAACTAAGGTGTCTTTTGGTGATCTCTTTCAGATTCCTATTGACATTATCACCTTTGTGTCCAAGTGTGTATTCAGTAGAATCTAATGGAGAAAATCTTGGTAAAACTCAGGGACACCATGATGAGTATAATATATTTCTCAACATCTAGAAGATTGCAGTTTTGTAGTAAGTTAGGGCACATATTGGTACAACAAAAGTGTGCTCAGGCTATGCAAAATAGCCCCCAAAAGTTCACAGTAATAGTAAAAACCAATACCAAACCAGCAATATTTCTCTGGCTTACCTGCTATGTATATTACGGCCTATCATTTCCTCCTGAAATTTCTCCCAACCAGTTCAGGAAGTTCTGAGGGAGTCTCACTTGTGCTAAGGACACAGGTTTCATGTCTGTTAGGTGGAGTCCATGAGTTCTCATTGTGCAATCACTGGGCAGGTCTCTTGGCCACCCTGCGAGGCTACCATGTTCTCTTTCCTGGTTTTGGTTCTTCGGGGCTGTCCCTTGCCAGCACTGATCTGTAGTGTTGTCCTCCCATCTTCTTTCCCTGTGTAGCTCAGCCCAGCTTCCTATTCAGGCTTCCATGGTTTTCTCCCTCATTACATGGAGATCTGCCTTCTGGGTGACTGCCCTGCTCAAGAGAGAAAAATGCCTTCTGTGCCCCCTTGTTGCTTTGGCCTATTGCCTGGGCTGAAAAGATACAGCACTTTGTGTGTTCTGTGCCTTACAGAAATCTTAATCAAGCAGCACTTGTATTGGTGTACTTTATAAACTCTAGGTCCCGGGTATTTTGGTTAAGTTCTGGGATTGATGGCTGGGAATAATGGAAAAAGCATACTGCAGGTGGGACTTCTCTCCCATACTGACCTAATGGGCCTGCATGGCCTTGTTGGAAATAAATTACTTTCACAACATGCTGCTTTTCCTTTGTAGGCATATAGCTTTCATGCTTTCTCAACCTCAGTGTTCTTCTACATATGTATTTATTTGATAAAAACATATCGATATCTACAATGTGTCCGTTACCCGGCTAGCCCTTGGGCATAGAGTGGTTGATGAAATATTTCTGTTTCTATCATCGTGCATCTTGGAATAAAGTATTATAGCCTAAAACTGTCTAAATATTCAGCGAGTAAATAGCTTATGTTGGCTTCTGACCTCTACTGCAGAACAGATAGCGACAGTAGGTTGCATTTGTTAAATGCCACGGGAGGAAGCCCCCGAGGATGTAAGAGGAACAATGGATTATTAGAAAGGCTGGACTGAGCTTGTGAAAGAGATGGCAGTTGAGCTGAGACACTGAGGAAATTTGAAGACCAGGTGAATGGAAATGAGCAGGAGCGGCATTCCAGAAGGAATGTATATGCAGGTCCAAGAGGAGAGAGGCAGTACAGGTTTGCACACATGCATGCCAGGAGGAAGGCTCAGGACAGTTTGAACTTAGTATGGCTGCATCTGACTCTGGGTTCATTAATTATGTTCTCTGAGCCTTAGTTTCTTATTCTGTAAAATGGTTTTGCATATGGATTATAAGAGCACAAAGTACAGAGATGTAGGTAAAGCCCTAAGAATCATGTCTGGCAAATATCTTGCCAGTTTGGTTGAAGCAGATGATGTGTGTATTGGAAGAGAGTATTTATTTAAAACAATGTTTTTATTTATTTCAGAAAGAAAGGCAGAGGGAGAGAGAGATAGAAACAGCAACGATGGGAGAGAATCACCCATTGGCTGCCTCCTGCATGCCCCCCTACTGGGGATCAAGTCCAAAAACCGGACATGTGCCCTGACCAGGAATCAAATCATGACCTCCTGGTTCATGGGTCAGTGCTCAACCACTGAGCCGCACCGGCTGGCAGGACGTATTTCTTTTGGTAATTCTTTTTTGGAGTTTACTTGTTACTATAGGACAGGTGAAAATGACTGAGGATCACTCTTCTTTGTTACCCACAAGAGGAGAGGGAAAAAAATGGGATGGAAAATAGAAGGAAATGGACTATTTTCTTGTACTTCTTCCAACCTCTTAACAGGTGTATTGAGCACCTTAATTACTCAGCCCAATTTAAACTGTGCACAGGACACATGCTGGACCAGCTGGGGCTTGGCAATGGACACTTCTGTTCTCTCATTGCTCTCACTTTGCCCAAAAGCTGGGAGAAATACTCGTAAGAGATGATCTGACCATGGCACTGTTACCTCAAAGCATCACGTCGGCTTATTTGAAATATAAAATAATAAACAGGGCTCATATGTTTCTTTTCCCCTCATACAAGACCAGCATCTAAACACTCGGCTTTATTTGCTCCAGTTTTGTCCTGCCCTTTATTTGTGGCAAAATGAACTTCACTGACTGATTCAACTTGCTCAGCCCTACTGTTGACTTCTAATCTCTTTCCTTTATAATTAGTTTACACCCAAAATCAATTGTGGTGCCCTCTGCACTGCAGCTGCAAAGTGAAGTTGCCATTTTACATTGAAAGGGCAAAATAGATCAACCCTCGCAATTCTCTTTCATTTAGATTCTGCACACACAAGGCTTGAAAGCAAGTCCTTGCTGAAACCTCACCTGAGTGGCTGTGGCAGCCACAGTGAGGTCAAAGTAGCAGAATCCGAAATAATATTGCCTGGCTCTGTTTAGTTCTCAGTGTCTCTTTGCTAAAAGGAATGCAAACTCATCCCCGAAAAGCTGTGAGAGGGCAGCAGAGAATTTCCAGTAGGAGGGGGACATTGGATAGTTACAAGGAAAACTAAAACCAGGAAGAAAGTGAGGGCATTTGGTAAACACAAAAGAATAAAGATAAGAAATAGGCAAAAGAATTATTTGGGATAGGTTGACAGTTTGCAAACCAGACCAAATGCAGATTTGGGGTGGTGAGTTAAAAAGTTGTCTGGCTTGAGTAACACGGAAGCAATGGAAACTAAAGAGTTGATTGTAGGGGGAAGACTCAAATGGGATTATAATTTCATTCCAGTCGGCTTCTTTTATTTTGAACTACCAGCAGATTGAATAGCTCATATCATGATTTAATTAAGCAAGGCATCCCTGAATTTGTATTCCCTGCTCTTTTTGTTCCTAATATGGCTTCTGAGCCTTTCTTCTGATATGAAAGCCCTGAGACCATTGCATTACAGTTAATTGATGCAGCATCTCACTGCAGCGTGCCACTGAGAACATGAGAGCTGGGATGTGCTATTCACGACTGAGTGTCCTGTGCCCGGCCCCAGACTAGCACATTTTTGGTGTTCCATGACAGTTATGACATGTATCAATAAAGGAGGGCCCCTTTTGCTCGGCCAAACAGGCTTTCAGCCCATTTCTTTGAGTATTCTTTAGACAGATAGTCTATCCTTTTATTTCCTCTGAAGCAATGAATTACCTCTGATATTGAAGAAACATTAAAAAAAAAAAAAAACCACAACGCCACGAAGCCACAGGACTTTGATTCCTCAAGGGGTTTCCCTGCTAACACCACGTATTTCATGATGAAAGAACCCCAATCAGGGCGGCACCGTCATGGCCGTAACTGACAGGCTGACAAGCTGAGCTCAGCCTGATGAATCACTGAGGGCTGGTGTGTTTTCCAAACCCTGACAGTTTAAGCTTCTCCTGACAGATGTCTGTCAGGCAGCAGCAAGAAGATTGAGCTTCGGGGACGCCTTTGCTGCTGTTTGCGCGCGTGGCTGGGTGGGAAGGTTGGCCTCACTTTCCCCGCTACGTGAACTGTTCTCCTGGCCTGGGCCCTGAGATATTTTCATTATCCCAATTCCTGAAATTTGAGTCACTGTCAGCACAGATTGACCTTCTATTCTAGTACATGGAGACAGCCTACTAAAAAGGGCAGGGATTCAAGAATCAGAGAGGCACATTTTAGGTGGGTGAACGTGCTCCAAAATCAATGAGCCCGTGATTCTGAATCAGTAAGTGGGGACTTCTGTTTCACAGAATTGTTGTGAGAATGGGATGATGTGCCTGGAATCTACGAAACGGGGCCAGCTATGCACTGAATGTTTATGCCCCACCACATCCACATGTTGAAACCCAGTCTCCCAGGTGATGGTATTGGTGGGGGTGGAGCCTGCGGGAGGGGATTAGGTCATGAGGCTGGAGTCCTCCTGAATGGGATCAGTGCCACTGTCAACTCAGAGAGCTCTCTTGCTCCCTCCCACCCGGTGAGGACACAGCAGAAAATGCGCTGTCTATGAACCAGGAAGTGATGCCTCACCAGACACTGAATCTGGTGGAACCTTGATCTTGGGCTTCTCAGTGTCAGAAACTGAGAAATGAATGTTTGTTATTTAAACCAACCAGCGTATGGTAGTTTTTGCTACAGCCACCCAAATTAAGCAATTGTTCTTAACTGGAACAATTTTGTATTGTTTTGTATTCCCCTCCCTCAGGGGGCATTTAGCAGTGTCTGAAAACGTTTTTGGTTGTCATGGCTGCGGGCAGGTGCTACTGGCATCTAGTGGCTAGAGGTAAAGGATGCTGCTCAGAATCTTATAATGCACAAGGCAGCCCTCCCCCTCCCCCACTCACCTATGCAACAAGGAATTCTTCTGCCCAAAATACCATTAGTGCTGAGGCTAAGAAACCCTGCTTGGGCAGCGTGAGTGCTGTAGCCCTGTGCAGAAGCTTATGAGTTTAATTTGTAGAAGGTTTGCTGACTCATTCTACTTAAATACCCCCCAACCCCCACTCAGAAACCCACTAGCTGACGCCTGCTCCCCATTTAAAAAGCATTTGGGCTTTTATATATTAAAAGGAGGTTAAACGAATAGGTTCTGCAAACATATACTTCAGTGACTTAAAGAGCCACCGTAGCCTTCCGCTCTGAAGTCTGCGTCATCCTCCCCCAGTCTCACAAAGTCCTCTAGAATATTTCCCCATGCCACCTCGCACACATCTTAGGACACACTCCATATAATGGTGTATAGGGGTCTGCTTTCTGGCTCCTGGCTTGCTGTGATTTCAGGGTCACTGGTGGGCAGAGTTTGCTCATCACCCTCAGTTTACTGGCTGCTATGACTAAACTAGAGGCCCAATGCACGAAATATGTGCAAGATTAGGTCTTCCTTCCCCCAGCTGCCAGCACTGGCTTCCCTCTGGCACCTGGGACCCAGGCTTCCCTCTGGCCACTGGCAGGCACCCAGGACCCGGGCTTCCCTCGCAGCCCCGGCTTCGTCCGGAAGGTTGTCTGGAAGGACATCTGGGAAAACGTCCAGTCTAATTAGCATATTATGCTTTTATTATTATATAGATTGTATCCCTTCCCAACCCTCACATTCATATATTGAAGTCCTGACCCCCAGCACCTCCGATTGTGACTGTTCTAATCAAGGGTCTTTAAAGGGGTGATTTAGTTAAAATTAGGTCACTAGGTCACTTCTAAGGACAATATGACTGGTGTCCTGATAAGAGGCGATTAGGACACAGACAAGTACAGAGGAGAGACCAGCGGCATCAGGGTCAGCCGGGAATTTGTTAGAAATGCAAACTCTCAGGCCCCACCCCAGATCTGCCGAATCAGGAACTCCAGGGGCCGCACATAGTAACCCATGTTTCTAGCCAGCCTCCCAGGGGCTTGTTGGATACTCACGTTTGAGACTCTAGTCACAGGGTCTTCCATTCTCTGAGAATGCTCTTTTGCGTTCTGAGCACAGTCACTGAGCACAGCACCAGGACTCTCTGCTATCTGAATCTGGCAGTCCCTGTCCAGAGTGTCCTACTGTCCTTTCCTTCAGACACCTTTCAACTGCTTTACTGTGAGGAAATCAGCAGAAGGTTCACAGATTCCACAATGGAAAGTTCAATTCTGTGATCATTCTTCCATCGAAACGAGAGCATTGCCTCGTCTTCCCCAGGAAATTATTTTTCCCTGACCAGGGTTGTGACATCTTTGTCCCCAGCTGTGACGTTAAATGTTCTTTTGTGTTATTATCAGTTTGTAAGTCCCTAATTCAGAGTTGAAGAGCAAAGGGGGAGGGCAAGAGACCTTTTCGGTGCTTTTAGTTAAGTAGTAACATTAATAACACATTTGTAAAGTCCTTTTCAAGGTACAAAGCTCTTTTTATATCCTAAAATGTTAACTTACCTGTAGAGTGGTGATCATTATATTTAGCTAACAGGACTTTTCAAACAAGCCCATGGGTTTGGTTCCCTACTTCCCAGGTGAGAAACTGATACAGAGACATTACATGACACAAGTGGTCTGTCCTGTGAAGAGATAACTTGGGCCTGGTTCTTTCTGACACTGTCACTTAAAAACTAAGACACCATTTGCAATTGCACGGATGGACCTAGAGAGTATCGTGCTAAGTGAAATAAGTCAGTGAGAGAAAGACAAATGCTGTATAATTTCCCTTATATGTGGAAGCTAAAGAACAATGTAAATGAACAAACAAAACAGAAACAGACTCATAGATAGAGAGAACAGACTGATGGTTGTCCAAGGGGAAGGAGGTAGGTGGGATGGGCGAAAAAGGTGAAGGTATTAAGAAATACAAATTGGTAGTTACAAAATAGCCATGGAGATGTGAATTATAGCATATGGAATATGGTCAAAAATATTGTAATAACTACTGGTATGTATGGGGCCAGGTGGGGACTGGAAATATTGGGGGGAACCCTTTGTAAAGTATATGATTGTCTAAATACTAGACCATACACCTGAAACTAAGATAAAATAATACTGAATGTAAACTGTAATTGAAAAAATAATAATAATACATTTTAAAAACTAAGACAAAATTCA
>NW_006297152.1:1783026-1785107 GCF_000327345.1 Myotis davidii
CTCCACCTGAGTGCTTAGGAAACAGATTTGCTTCTTTCCTCTTCAGCTGCTGATCCATGGCCTCACTCTAAGTAACTAAATTGTGCAGCCCAGGGGGCCCTGCTTTCAGTTCTCTCTGTGAATGCGCAGAGAGGAGAAGCCAGAATTCCTACTTGGGCTAATTAGAGCTATTAGAAAAAAATGAGTGGTGACAAACACAAACCATCAGGGACACGGCACGGTCAGCAGTGGGAGGACAGTGGAAGTGGGTGCTGCGTGGCTGCAGACGCCCTGGAGATGAAGGTGGCGCTTCCTATGATGCGCGGTGCCTGCACCTCAGGACTACCAAGGCAAGACGGGCTCTGTCCACAAGTTGGACAACTCCTTCTGTATTTGTTGAATATGGCCTGGCTCAAAAACTGGCTGATGCAACACATCACTGACAAATAATTACCCAAAAAGCAGCAAAGGTAGATTTCATGTAAAAGACTGCAGGAATCTGGAAAACTCCACGGAAACCTTGATATGGCGGCAGAATGAGAAAGAATGTGCTTGTGCTTGTGTGTGCATGTGAGTGTATGTGCATGTGTGACTGCGTGTGTGTGTGCTTTAATTTCTTTTTGTGCCCTTTAAAATCCCCACAGATGTTTGGGGGAGACAATTTTGAATGATGTGTAGTCATGTCTGTTTGTCTTTGAGAGTACATGCATTTCTGGGAACCATGGAAATGGACATGCTCATTTTGTGAAAGTACATACTAATTGATACTGCTTATTTTTTATTTAGCATGCAGTAACGTGGTTCTGTGTTTTGTGTGATTGCATTTTTTTGGGACCTTAGTCATTGTGTCATGGTGTGTTTGACTATGTATCCCAGAAAAAAAATATGCAATATACCTACAAAGCTAATGGTCCAGTGGTTCTCAACCTTCCTAATGCCGTGACCCTTTAATACAGTTCCTCATGTTGTGGTGACCCCCAACCATAAAGTTATTTTCGTTGCTACTTCATAACTGTAATTTTGCTACTGTTATGAATCATAATGTAAATATCTGATATGCAGGAAGTATTTTCATTGTTCGTGACCCACAGGTTGAAAACCGCTGGTCCATTAGTACAGGAGGCCTATTACTCCCACCTCCCGGAAGATTTTTGTACTTTGCTTGAGAGCACATGCTCTCCTGGTTCCCCTCGAGCTCCTGGCCACTCCTTAGTCCCCTCTGCTGGCTCCTTCTTATCATTCCAAACTTGGAAAGGTTGCAGCACACAGGCTCAGCGACCTATACTCCATACTATTCCCTGGGTGAATATTCCATAGCTTTTAATGCCATCTCAATCCAGATTCATCCAAAATTAATATATTCACACCAGAATACTGCCTTTCAGTCAGGGGCAGCTCCGCTCAGCAAGGCAGTAAAATTTGCAGTCACCCTTGATCTTCCTTCCACACTCACGTCTAACCCCTCAGCAAATTTTGTTGGCTCTGCCCTCAGAAGAGCTCCAGGATCTGACTGTTTCTTAACATCTGCACCACGCATCACCCTCCAGGCCTCTGTCATCATATCCTGCCTGGAGGATCTCAATGCCTCCTCCTCCTCGCGGTCACCCTGTTTCTGTCGTTGCTCCTGTTAGACATTTTTAAAAAATGTTTTTAAAAATTTATTGGTTGATTTTAGAGAGTGAGGAAGGGAGAGAGAGCAACATCGACTTGTTGTTCCATTTATTTATGCATTCATTGCAAGACAACTGCAAGAGGGACCCTTTTCAAAAGCAAGCCGGAGCATGTCTCTCTGCTGCTGAAAACCTGCCACTGGCTTCCCAGTTCACAAAGAGAAAAGCCAAATCTGTATCCGTAACCGAAACACTTCCCAGCATCCTTTGCCCCAATCTGCCACATTGCTTCTCTGATCTCATCAACAGCTTACCTCCGCCCCTGTCCACACATTCCAGTGGACTCCTTGCTTTTCTTTGCACGTGCCAGGTGTGTTCCTGTCTTGGAGCCCTTTTATTTCCTGCATCCCTACCTCCCCACCTTGCTTTATCTTGGCCTTTGTAAAAATTATTGCCACCTGAATTACCGTGTGTTTATTTATTTGTTCGTTG
>NW_006297152.1:1785136-1795427 GCF_000327345.1 Myotis davidii
GGCTAGGTGCACAAAAATTTGTGCCCTCGGGGGGTAGAGGGAGTCCCTCAGCCTGGCCTGTGCCCTTTTGCAGTCTGGGACCCCTCGGGGGATGTCCACTTGCTGGCTTAGGCCCGATCAGACATCCCTCTGGCAGTCCGGGGCTCTCACAGTCTGGGACTCCTCGCTCCTTATCGCCCACCTCCAGGGGAGGGGGGAGAGGCTCCCGCCACCACCGCTGCACTTGCTCAAGCAGTGAGTCACACCAGCTGGGTTTAATGCAATATTTTTTAACAGTCAATATTAAGTAAAAATCTGTGATAAATAACATATCAAGGTTTTAATACAGATAGGATTAGTATTCCTGACTTCCTTTACCTTCAGTCTCCATGATGGCTGCACTCAGTGTTGATTTTATCTTTTGGTACTTAATATCCATTTGTTGAGGGAGTGAATAAATGAAGGTGAGCAAAGGTGTGCTAGAGGAAGAGGAACATAGGTCTTCAAGACCTTTCTTTGTGCCTTGGTTCTAATAACTAAAGCAACCAACACTTTCTACATGTCAAGTACTGATCAAAGTGTTTCATAGAAACGATATGATAACTTATTTAAATCTTCTCCAAAGCCTATGAATAGTTATTATTGTTATCATCCCCATTTTACAGATGTGGACATTGAGGTCCAGAGAGCTGGAAGGACTTGTGTGAGCTTGTACACTAGTAAGTGGCAGAGCTGGGCTCGATAGTGGCTGTGCCAGATCTGTGGATAGGAGGTCTGATGGGTTTGCAAGGCACCAGGAGACATTCCAGGAAAAGGGAATCTAAGCAAATTCCTTTTACTGTTATACAGCAAGTTCACACGGACACCAAAATAAATCATGCAAACATAGGAAAAAACAGATGTCACGATCCAAACCCTAGGCTGGGGAAACTAATGTGGAATTATTTTACGAAGCATGTCAAACATATGGAACAAGTTACAAAGCAGGGCCATTATAGATTTTTTTTTAAAAAAAAATACCATTGGCTTCAGAATCCAGGGTGTAGTATAAAAGAAAGAAAAATGAAGGCAAGAGAGAAATTATCCTATTCTCTGCAGCAGCAGAGAGAGGTTTGCTCTGATAGGATTTTTTTTTATCATTATAAACCTTTTCACAATGATCTTTCCCAGTGAGAAATTATTTATGGTGTCCCTTTGAGTATGCAAGCCATGCACTAAGCTCTAAATGGTGTGTGTGGAAAGGATGGAATCGCAGGTGGGGATCACTTGCTAGAGATTACTTGCAGGTCTATTCATAGCAACTGCCTTTGGCCCCAGCTACACTAATTTGGAGTGTATGCTATAAGGGCTCTGTTGAGGGTTATTGCTGGGAAGAAGACTTGCCATTTAAAATGTGGAAACAACTTCTCAGGGAATAACATTAACACTTTAATCGAATGTAATCTCTCTACCCTGTAGAGAAGCATGATCTCCCCTTGCTTTGTGTGGCATAGGGAAACTTTATTGCCTTTTGTGAATGTTGGCCGGCACATACATAAAAGTCTTTGGGAAATACGTTAAGGGCGAACAATGTGAGAGGACTTCCTATTTGCAGTCTCTATTTTTTTAAAAATGGCATAGTACTTGGGTAGTGACATAGGTTTGAATTCCAGGCCCTCCAATGAGAATTTAGGATTTCCCTCCCCGCTTTGCAAACTTGTTCTGCAGTAGCAGATTTTACATGGGCCCGGGAGCCATAGGTTTTCCCTACTGCGCTCCTGAGCCAACCACCCTGGAAGCTCCACCTAGGAATGTAGGCTAGAAAAAAAATATATATCCAGCCACAGATTACAAGTGGAAATTTATATTCTAACTAGAGGCCTGGTGCACAAAAATTTGTGCACTCGGGGGTCCCTCAGCTCGGCCTGTGCCCTCTCGCAGTCTGGGACCCCTCGGGGGATGACCACCTGCTTCCCGGGGGAATGGGCCTAAGCTGGCAGTTAGACATCCCTCTGGCAGCCTGGAAGCCCTCGGGGGATGTCCACTTGCCAGCGGGGAGCAGGCCTACGCTTGGCCGGCCCGAGTGAGGGGCTGATGGCTGTTTGCAGGCTGGCCAAAACCCCCAGCCACCCAAGCTCCCAGTGGAGGCTGGCTGGAAGCAGGTATCTGGGATTTAATTGTCTTCTGTAGTTGAAACTTTGTTGCCTTTTGCGGAGGCCACAGCCAGCTCAGAGCAGGCAGGAAGCTTGGCTTCCTCCATCGCCTCCTGCTTGCTCCAGCTCTGTGGCTGCCGGCTGCCATCTTGGTTGGGTTAATTTGCATATAGTCACTCTCATTGGCTGGTGGGCGTGGCTTGGGCATAGCCAAGGTACAGTCAGTTAGCATCTTTGTCTTTTATTAGTGTTGATCTGACTTCTTTTAAGATGTGTTGAAGTAAAGTCACGTTTTCTGTCCCTGCTGTTGATTTTTATGTAAATTTCTGGGGCTCATTGACATCCCAGAGGGGACTGACACCTGCTTCATTGTCTTTACAAGCCCCTGTGAGCGCTTGTCCATTGCCCCATTTTTCCCCATGTGTCCCTGAGAAGCGGAAACTCAGCTCTCCTTGGCTTTCTGTGCATACCAGGAATGACCCTATGCTAATTCACTAAACGCCCGGTGGAAATAATGGAGGCATTTTATTTATTTTTTAAATATATTTTTATTGATTTCAGAGAGGAAGGGAGAGAAAGAGAGAGATAGAAACATCAATGATGAAAGAGAATCAATGATTGGCTGCCTCCTGCACACCCCCTTCTAGGTATCAAGCCCACAACCTGGGCATATACTCTTGACTGGAATTGATCCCAGACCCTTCAGTCAGCAGGCCGATGCTCTATCCACTGAGCCAAACCAGCTAGGGCTAAAGGGGTCATTTTAAAGTGGCGATTAAAAAAAAAGGAGTTTTGGCATACTGTGCCTTTTAAAATTTTTTTATTGATTTCAGAGAGGAAGGGAGAGGGAGGGAGAGGTAGAAACATCAATGATGAGAGAAAATCATTGATCGGCTGCCTCCTGCATGCCCCACACTGGGGATGTGCTGTGACCATGAGTCAAACCATGACCTCCTGGTTCATAGGTCAATGCTCAACCACTGAACCACGCTTGCTGGGCCCATTTTTCAATGTAAATGCAATCTAATTTGCTGTCTATCAACAAGAAAACAAGTGAGCTGAGAGTGTGCATGGCAATCTTGCTAAAACCACTCTGCTATCAATGAGCTGTGAGACCCTGGATAAGACACTTCACTTTTCTGGGCCTTGGGTTTTGTTTCTGTTTTTCTCTGTAATTCACTTTCTCTATATATGCAATTAATGCATTTACGTATATAGTTTCATTCATTCATTCACTCACTGAGCAAATATATTAATCTACGTCTCGTGCCCACGATTCAGTGTCAGATGAGATTAAACTTAATTGCTATACTCTTGGAGTTTACAGTCTAGTAGGAAGAGGTATACACACTAATAAAAAATCATGAGAATAAGAAAAAAATATAAATCTAATAACTTTAAAAAGGAGAAATGCTTTCAGTTATGTAAACATTTAAAAGGGGAAATTGAATAAGTCCATCAGGGGTATTATATTTTGTGCAAGTGATAGTTTAGGAAAAATAAAGTGTTTACAATCACATTTTTTCCACTCAAAAATAGTTTTATTGAATCTCATAGAAAAAAATTTTATGTCCTGTTTCATAATATGAAGAAAAAAATTCAGTGACTTCTCTGAGAACTTGTAGGCAGACACCCAACTTTGTTAGGAAAAGCTGAGCTTCTAAGCTCTAAGTATGAATGGATCTCGTGTGCGAGAGAAAGTACAACGCATTTGTGAGCAGGCTTGAAGGCATAGGATAATGGGATGGAGTGTGTGCAGTGGAGTGGGCAAGATGACAAGCTGTGAGGCAGCATGAGATGTCCCTTCTCACAATCCCTTAAGCCTTAAAGCTACTGAACTCACACAGTGCTTCAATGGAAATTGATGTAGAGGTTGGACTTTGTGACTCTAAACAGGAGGCCAAGAAACAGATACTTAAAGATGTAAATTATTAGGAATCTGCAGAAAGGAAGGCCGGGTCTTTGGGCTTCACAAAGATATAGCATTGGATTTAAGGTTACGCCCAATACGATTACTGTGGGCAACTGGTCCGGCAAACATCGGAGTTATACTACAATTTAACTTGTGTGTTATGTTAAATGGAATAGTTATAAAGAGAAAACTGGCTCTGCTTTTTAGCTACTCAAGTGGTATATGATGTCTCAAGATGCCTGTACTCAAATCCTCTCAGCCTCACCTGGTCGTGAGCTTCACCTCACCCCATGACAATAGCATCTTCTTTCACGTGCACATTTCTTTCTACAACCCCTGCTCTCTTATCAAGCATTTGTTTGTTTTTTTATTAGCAGAGACACAAAAGCAAAGCTTTGGTTTCAAGCCTCACTAAATTTAATAGAAAAATTATTTTAAGCTAAAAAATATTTTAAGATAAAAAACCTCAAGGTACTCATCTCATTTATATCTAATTTTAAGAGTCTGAAACCCTACATTCCTAAAGGATCAAAGTTTATGGCTATTTTACAAAGTTCATATTTCTTAATTCCTGTAAGGTAACTTATTAATTCCTTTTTTCACTAGCAAAAAATAACAACAACAACAAAAAAACATAAAAAGAAAACAAAAACTCATGGGTTTATAAATTCTTTAAATTGGTATTTTATTTCATAATGTCACCATACAGTGGTGACATCTCTATATAATTACATAACATATACATCTTTATGTAATTATGTAGTAATATTTATCTCTACATAGAACAAAATGATATATGTATAAGTGTATATATGTACACACATGTAATGTACATTACACATATATAAATAAATTAGTACAACATATACACACAAACAGATGCCTCACCTGGATTTCCTTGAAAATTGAGCTTGACACAGGCTTTCATGTGAACGCTTTATCAGGAAGAGAATCCCAGGGTAATTAGAGCGGAGGGAAAGGGAAGTGTGCAGAGAACAGTGGGAAGCGGGATGATGTGTTACCATGCTGACCATAGCTTCACCAAGGGCCACAAAGAGACCCAGTCACTCCATCAGTGGTGCACCACTTGTAGCATTGTTTGGACAGCCAGCATGGAAAAATCCCGCATCTAAACAGTGCATTAAGGAAATAAGTGAGTTGACATTTCTTTGCAGTTCTCGTCCATTTTCTGCTTTCTGTTGGTCAGAGTTTGCCTCATGGAAGTTGACTGCCCCCGTACTTAAAGAGTTCTATCACCTGGTCCCCTTGACACCTTTGGAGAAGCCAGGTCTTACCTCATGTAATGTGTGCTTCTGGAACTGAAGTCTGGGAATGGTGAGAAGAAACAGGGACCTCAGATATGTGGCTTGCTTGGCTTCAGATGTAATAGTCTGCACCTGTGTATGAAAGCCCCCATTTTCCATGCTACTCTGTATTCATATCTTTTGGTCGTAGCTGCCCTCCCAACACAGACTCTGGGCTTGCCTTGTCTCTTGCTTTGGCCAAAATGACCTTAACATTTTGGCCTAAACAGAGGCTTTAAAATGCACTCATACATTTCCACTCCCTCTCTCGCCTCTGATTGCCTTGAAAATGTATTCATGGTGGCTGAAGACCACTCTTGGACGAGCCTGTTGGAGGGATATGAAAGACATGTACAAGTGAGAACTCAAGGAGAAGAGCTCAGTTGTCTCATCTAGGCTATCCTATACTACCCTGCAGGCAGCTGACCCCAAAACAGGTCAAAGAGCCCAGCCAAGATCAGCAGTCACTCACCCATATGTAGCTGATAAGCCCAGAGGAAACCAGGATTGTCATGCTGACCCATAAAATAGTCACCAATAATAAATGACTATTGTTTTAAACCATTGAGTTTGGAGTAGGCGTGTTACATAGCAATGGCTGAAATAGTATCCTGATTAGTGAGATTTGGAGTGAATTTATGATCTAGTCTTCTCATGGGAAGTCTATAGGAGAAATGAGCCTATAGGAAGAGCTTGAGCTGTTACATACTTAGCAACATACCAAGGAAATATTCTTATTATATTTTAAAGTTGCGCAGAAAGAAAAGAATAGACATTAATTGAGGGACTGCTTTGGAGTAGGTTACTTTTATTTGGGAGAATGTAAACATGTCTCATCTAAAAATGGAACATATTCTGGGTACATTTAAACCCAATGTTTGTTTTATCATGGCATTCCAAAGCCATTTCCACATAGGTAGGGGGATCTTGGGCTGGCATTCGAAAGTATTTCCCAACAAACCATTGCATTCACTGTTACTTTGAGGTCTCCATGCAGACATGTGAGTGGAAATCAGTGCATTGGGGACCTCAGAAGGTTTGGCAGTGCATCTTAGATGCTTATACGAGCCACACAAGTTAGGAATCTGGGATGGAAATCTCCTAAGAATAACCATTCTCACGAAATTTCCAATCCCTCTGGTTTTTGGCAGAATTAAAAATTCCGTGGAAATGGCTCATGTCACAAGACTTCTGTGTGGTGCTGGCCAGCACCAGGAAGAAGAGCGGCCCAGGAAAGGAAAACCACACCAATGTGGCTGCATGTTTTCACGCCTTTCAAAAGGTTTGGGTTTGGCTCAAACCAAGAAAGAGAACTTGGGGTTTTCATTTTGTGCCAGCTCCTTCAAATACCATTCACCTGACTCATGAAGCTTTGAACATCAGCAGGAGTGAAAACAAGGGAGTGAATAAATTTTCAATATTCCTGATGTTCAAACATACTTTGAGCAAGACTCCTTGCCGGGAGAAAGAGCAGAATACAGATTACCATGGGAGCAAGATGTACTCAGACCATTTTTTCCTGGAGGGTAGAATGGCAACGCAATTTGTTAATCAGGCAGTTTTTTATGTGCCAGGCATAGGGGTGACCCTAAGGTATACATGACTTAGTTTCTCCCTTTAGGTGGTTCACATGGTTGAGTAAGATGGACAAACCTGGTCTGGGATTATCTTGCTTTTTGAGAATCGTTTTTCCATTTCTCTCATCTCACTATTGCATAAGCTAATTCTACTGTTTGGAACATCTTCCTACCTATTGTCTGCTTGGCAAATTCCAATTTCTATGCCAAATTCAGCTTAGACATCAACGTAAGTCTTGCCAAACATAATTAACTATTCCCTTATCTTTGCTACCTTTCTACTTTCCACATATTTATATTATTGCGCTTAACATACAAAATTGTGTTCTTAGCACGGTACCTGGGGCATAGTAGATGTTTGATAAGTGGAATTTGTTTGTACAATACACCATTGTACAAAGTTCCCTTTCTGAAACACACGAGCGCTCAGTCAACATGAGCCTCATCCTTTTCTCTCAGCCTCATCATACTAATTAACCATTTGTCATTCCCGACATGACTTTTGTCTCAGCAGTTTCCACACACCTCCCATCCTCCAGGTCACCCTGTCAGCCCTCTCATAAGCAAATATAAAAGGCATCAAATGCTCATGGGCTATTTCTTTTCTTTTTTGAAAAATCAAGTGGTCTAATTCTAGGTTGTCAATTTAGAGGGATCTCAACTTCTGGACTCTTAGCACCATTTACAGCACCAATTTACTTGGCAGCTAATAATATGGTAATATTTGGGCTTGAAATACAGAAACGCTAATTCCCCATGAAGCTAAAACAGGATAGGGATAATCCAATTTAATTTACTTTTCAAGTCGCCAGTGGCTGGGTACTCCATCAGATTACAGCATGAGATGGCACTAATGAAGCAAAGGTCAGGGGCTCACATCTCTGTCTGGTCCAATTAGTATTATTATTTTTCACATCCCCTTCCATTTCCCTCAATCTCAAGTCCCTGACGAAGTAGTACAATTGTGCAGAGGGATGTCCAGAAAAGGAAGCATAGGAAGGGCTCAGTGAAAACTCACTGTAGTTCTAGAAAGGCAACTGATAGTTTCTGTGCTGTTCCTGTGTGTGTGTGTGTGTGTGTGTGTACGTGTGTGTTTGTGCCTGGGAGGGTCATTTTTGGTATATGCACAAATACAAGTGTCTATCCTCCTAATCTCTTTCTCTTACGTGATTTGAAAAGCACGCATTGTTTTAGTTAGACGGAAGGATTATCTTACTTTAATACTGGCATTTAATGTACATTATCACATTTATTATCATATCAAAAACAGATGTTTAAAATTGGGGCTAGAAATTCTATAACACGGATTGTATTACCTCAGGGCCACCCTATGCTCACTGCTCAGTTGTATGCTGTTATGGCTTTAATAGAGCAATAATGTGTTCCCATGGGTCTTGGTCTGGTATCAGATGACATGTGGGCTAATTTTGGTGGGTTGAGCAGACCGGTAGGGGGTTATACAAACCAGAGCAATCTGCTTCCCCAACAATAAGAAAATATGTGAAGCATTAGTGTTAATAGTCAAGACATCTCCCTCTTCTTATCTCTTCTCTCTCACTCTCTTTCATCCTTTAGCTTTGTCTATTTTATCCAAAACTTATTGCTATTTTTCCTGTCTCCAGATATCCCTCAAACTTCACCCAGAAACAGAATCTACCTCTAATTACTAACTCTCTTATGTCAGCGAAAGCTACTTGAAAACTTCCTCTTATCTGCCTTTCTTACATTGCTTCTGTCCTGATCAAATTAAAACAAGCAAGCTTAGAAAAACGTATAGCATTCTTGATTTTAAAAATGATAATAATGCACTTTAGATAAGATTAAAAAAGGGGGGGGGCAATAAAAGCCTGTGTGGAATGAAGCCAGCGATTCATCTGTTTGCATTAATAGGTTCCAGCGATGGTACCACAGGCACGGAAAGCCTGCTCGCCACTGCACTTAGCAAGCACACGAGCTTAAAAATAAACTTTGACAATGTAGATCTCTTTGTCCTTTCAGGAATGGAAAACATTATGTACTTCAAAGCATACTAAGCCCGTTTTTAAAATGTAGTTGGGATATTGTTACTCTGGCAATTGGGAGGGTCCTCGGGCTGCACACAGTCCATGGGCGCTTCGTGGGTCAGAGTACTGGACCCGCAAGCTAGTGAGAAAAATGACGGAGGCAGTTTTGATCTGCGCATTCCTAAGGAAGAAAGTTCTGTCTTGTAAGTTCCCTGGAATCACTGGGATATAGTTCCTCTTTTCAGTCAGGGAAGTTTTCAGGAACCCAACTGCAGAAGCAGAGCGTTTGAGTAGCATATTTCACTCGCGCACAGCAGCGCGTGTTGTTTTGAGTGTTTCTGGACAGGAAATTGATCTATAGGGTAACATTCACACACAAAAAGGAAACAGTATGGGACAATGGCTTGTTAGTACAAGTGACTCTGTTTTGGAAATTACGGACAAGAAACCTTGGAGGAAGACGGCATTAAAGATCAAAAGCATGATGACTCCTGATGAAAACATCCCCAAATGATGAACCCACGAGCAAAAAGGAACTTCTACTGTGAGTATCTCTGCAATAATCAAGTATTGGGTTTGTTTTCACAATGTCTGGAGTATGTGGAGTAGATTTCCAAGCAGGCACTTGTCTCAGGGAGTCTTCATTATAGGCAAGCCTATAATTGCACTTATTGGGTGGTTCCAAGAGAGGGTTGGTTACTGAGGTTTTTTCCATTCCCTTGCAACTCTGCAAGAAATTTCATGTAAATGTGGGCACATTTTATACAATAGGCATGATATATCGACCTTTAATTGTGTGATGTATTACTCTGGCAATGGAAAATTGATCACCATAAGTATCTATAAATTCCATTTCATTTTGATTCTGGACATTTAAACTGTGTTTACTTTGGTTTCATATTATGCTTAATCCTATAATCATTTTTTCATTATATATAGGGATATTGTTGTAGTCTTAGAATGTGAACCAGGCTAATCAACAGCATGACCCTATGCAAATATTAAGTATAGCTAAGTCCCTCTTTAGTGCCTGGCATTCTGAACAGATAGTTTTTGATTGTTGAATATATGCTGGTGTTGGGTAACAGGACAAATATTCTGATTGTACAGTAATCATTTCATATCGGGATTTTACTTTGCAAACTTGTCTATGAGTATGAAGGAATTCTGTTAACAGATAGTTTTTGATTGTTGCATATATGCTGGTGTTGGGTAACAGGACAAATATCCTGATTGTACAGTAATCATTTCATATCGGGATTTTACTTTGCAAACTTGTCTATGAGTATGAAGGAATTCTGTTTAACACAGAGCTGTGTAATAATGTGTTTACATTATATCAAATTCGAAATGATTTCTATTCTTGGTTGCTTTTCTTTTGCAA
>NW_006297152.1:1797885-1817814 GCF_000327345.1 Myotis davidii
TGACCATCTTGGATTTTTATCCAGAAATACATGATTCACTCAGTCCTTTAATGCTTTAGCAAGAACCTCAAACTCCTACTTTGTGTTGTACCATCATCCACAGAGGCCCAACGAATCAGACATACACAAAAGATATAATGCAACGAGCTTCAACCTCAATCAGATGTGCAGAAAAATCTGAGCATTTGGAATTCTCTGTCTTCTCTATGATCAGAATCTCCAAGACACTTCAAGAGAGTAAAGGCGTTTATATTTCCTCATTTAATATTACAAAGGATTCAAGGCTACTATTGTACTCTTCGCTGAAATGACATGGATCTGAACAATTGTATTTTACATATTTCATATTATTTACATACTAGAGGCCCGGTGCATGAAATTCGTGCACTGGAGATGGAGGGAGTCCCTCAACCCGGCCTGCTCCCTCTCGCTGTCTGGGAGCCCTTGGGGGGATGTCTGACTGACAGCTTAGGCCCACTCCCCACAGTCAGACATCCTTAGCACTGCTGTAGAGTGGGAGAAGCTCCCGCCACTGCTGCTGCACTTGCCAGCCATGAGCCTGGCTTCTGGATCAGCGGTGCTCCCCCTGTGGGAGCACACTGACCACCAGGGGCAGCTCCTGCATTGAGCACCTGCCCCCTGGTGGTCAGTGTGCATCATAGTGACCTGTCGTTCTACCGTTCGGTCAATTTGCAGATTAGCCTTCTATTATATAGGATTTTATATATACACATAATATTCTACACTATTATATTATGTCATATTATATGACAAATTAACCAAGTGACAGCATCAGGTAAACTTCTGCTCCATGTCTCTTCAAAGCCTAATAAACTAGATCTTATAAGCATAGATTTTAAGCTCAGGGCATGGCTATGTTTGTTGATTTCAGTGTAATAATCAGAACTCTTTCTTAGTGTGACTGAAGACTTTAGCTAGCAGGAACCACAATTTACAGGTACAAGAGGAACAGAAAAATGTATAATAGCAGGGTCCATGTATCTTGCACAAATTATCCCCTAGGTGACTTTAAAATGAAATATGTAGATTTTTTTCCATATCAGTAGCTTTATCTGTGCAATTTTTTAAAGCTGAGTTCCTAATTTTCTTTTCACTGAAAACCTTAAGATTGGTGCATGTCATGTTCTGTATACTACTTTTGGCTGGTGGCATTTCATGAAAAAGTAGGCTTAAAGAGGAAATCATGGCATAGAGGGCTTAGGTGCATTTTGATTTGAATAGAATAAAACTTAGAGAAGATCTTGTTGTTCATGAACATTGCGAAGACTGTGTTAGCCTTATTTTTTCCTCCTGTGAGAGAAACAGCTTCTAAGGTGAGGCTGAGTGCAGCTGAGCTAATAGAGCTGTGATTACAGGTCATTAAATAGTATGATGCTGAAGTGTTTTGTTTCCATTATGCTGTTTTTATTCTTTTGGAACTCGAGGTCAGAGGTCAAGATGAATTGAACGGTCACGTGGAAAAGCAACCAGTGACTTTTAATATCTTGAGATTTTAGAGTTCTGAGTGGTGTGACCCTTTCAAAGTTCTTGCTTTTTCTTCATATTTTAAAGGAGTCAAACCAGTTTGAAAAAAGTGTACAGGATTCCCACTCCTTCAGGGTAAGATAGTCTGCTCACAGAACACAAATTTTTGTTATATATATATATATATGTACATATATATATTTAAAAATTATTTTTAAAATATATAAAGTAAAATTCACTGATTTTTGTATGCTTACTTCTGTGAATTTCCATATATGTATATATAGAGTCTTGTAACCACCACCACAATCAACATACAGAACAGCTCCTTCAGACCAAAAATATTCCATCTTGCTTCCTCTTTGTAGTCAAAACCTCCCCCATTCTTAACCCCTTGGACCATTACCTGTTTTCTGTCTCTATAGTTTTGCCTTTTCTTAAAATGTCATATAAGTGAAATTGCAATTTGCAACCTTTTGAGTCTGTTTTCTTCCATTTAGTGGAATGCATTTGTGATTCATCCATGATGTCATGTCTATCAGTCGTCTATCTCTTTTTATTGCTGGACAGAATTTTACTGTACCAGAGTTTGTTGATTTATTCACCACTGGAGAACATTCAGGCTGTTTCTAGTTTGGGCTCATTGGGAACAATGATATACTTTAAGCATAATAGACTTGAAACATAGGTTTTTGTGTGGGTGTAAGTTTTCATTTTTGTAGGCTAAATGAATACCTACAAGTAGGATTCCAGATCCTGGGGTAAGTGTACATTTAAGTTTATAAGGAACTGTCACAGTTTTCCAGAGTGACTTGACCATTTTGAATTCCCAACAGCCATATATGAGAGTTCTAGTTACTCTGCCTCCTTGTCAGCACTTGGGATTGTTAGATTAAAAAAAATTCTTAGCTATTCTAGTACGTGTGTAAAGACATCTCACTGTTGTTTTAAATGTTATCTTTTCATGTGCTGGTTTCAGTGTGAATATCTTATTTGGTGAAGTATCTGTTCAAATAATTTGTCAATTTACTGGAAATTTATTTTTGTATTATTGGTGTTAAGAATTCTTTTTAAATTATGGGTATAAGCCCTTAGTTGAATTTGTGATTTGAAGGTATTTTTACTGTAGTTTTTCTTTCATTTTCTTAACCATCTATTAAAAATATATATATATATATTGATTTCAGAGAGGAAGGAAGAGAGAAAGAGAGAAACATCATCATTGATAATTGAAGCTGGGGCCCTTCAGTCCATAGGCTGACGTTCTATCCACTGAGTCAAACCAGCTAGGGCTTAACCACCTTCTACAGAGAAACAGGTTTTAGTTCTTATAAGGTATAATTGGTCTATTTTTTTTCTCTTATGGACCAAGTTCTTAGTGTTGTATCTAAAAAATTCTTTTCTTAACCCAAACTCATAAGCATTTTCTTTTGTTATTTTTCAGAATATTTATAATTTTATGTTTTACATTTGGGTCCATTATCTATTTTGAGTTAATTTTTCATAAGGCATGGGTTGAAGTACATTTTTTTTGCATATGAATGCCCAATTGTTTCAGCAGCATTTGTTGGAAATTTTATTCATAAAATTGCCTTTGCACTTGTATTCAAAGTAAGTTGACTATATATTTTCAGATCTATTTCTAAATTCTCTATTTTGCGTCATTAATTTATGTGTGTATACTTTCACTAATACCATATTATCTTGATTAGTATAGCTATACAGTAAGTCTGACATCAGGTAGTGTGAGTCCTCTAAATTTGTTCTCTCTCAGAGTTGTTTTCTATGTCCTTTGCCTGTTCATATAAATAATTTTGAAACAGCTTAACAGATTTATACTAAGTATTTCATTTTCTTGAGCTACTATCAATGGTACTTTAAAAATAAGTTTTGAATGTTAAATTGCCTTACATTTCCAGGATTAATCCCACTTAGTTGTGAGGGTGGTGTGTGTGTGTGTTTTGGTGTGTGTTTGTGTGTGTGTGTATGTGTTCTGGTGTGTGTGTGTGTGTGTGTGTGTGTTTGTTAGATTAAATCTGCCAATAATTGTTAAGGATTTTTACATATATGTACATGAGAGGTGTTCTGCGGCAGTTTCCTTCTTTTGTATTGCCTTGCTATTGCTTTTGTGTCAGGATAATGCTGACTTCATAAAATGTCAATAATTCTCCTTTCTGACTCTCAGAATGTAAAGATGTTAACACAGTGTTATTTTAATAGAGGGAAATTAGCGATCAGCTTTGCCGCAATGCTGTTCCATTGGGTGGTAATCGAAAACATGTGTAATAAATAAAAGCAAGTGGAACATGTAATTCATAAAATTCAGTGAGACTGTCTCAGAAAAATCATTTAACATGCTAATCTCTGTATGTTGTGAGTTATGAAATCACAGCCAGCCAGATCACCTCGCATCCCCACCTCCCCGTCATAGGTTATGTTTATATAAGGAGTCCATCTGGTAATTTCCCCACAAACGGCGGAGAGTATGTTTAGTGTTTCCATGCCTATCCTGAGCAGTATAATAGGTATGTTCCACAGAGAGATGGATTTTCCAGAGTTAGGGGAAACCTGTATTTATCTTCCTGTTTTCTTGATGGTACAATTGTAGGTTGCGTTGATGGTATTGTGATGCCAAATATAAGAATATCAGTTTAAGGAAGAGAGTCTAAACTCTGAGATTAGAGCAAGGAAGACTGCTATGGTGGATGTCAGTCCTTTTAGTTAAGGAACAACATGAGAAGTCAGTACATCATAATACAATGGTTGTGAAAGTGGACTCTGCAAGTTAGATTGCCTGATTTGAACTTGCCAGCTGGGTTAACTTAGGTAAGTTACTAAACCTCTCGTTGTTCATTTAAAAAAGAACTAGTTTAAAGTTTCTTTCCAATTTTCCTCTTATCTCTGTTTTCCCGGGTGTGAATTCTCGTTTTGTTGGGCTCCAAGTCTCTGGGTTGTCTTATGTATATTGGACTCCTGAATTTTACATTCTGGAATTATTCACTTTACAAGGTTTAACTTCCTGCAATAATCCTTTGTGTGAACTGGGAAGGGTTTTGCCCAGTCCAGTAGCAGTCAAGTGCAAGGGGCTCATGGTAAGATCGAAAGGGCTAGAGCAATGGACCCAGAGGTGAACTCTCACAATGAATGAACTAGGGCTCCCTTGTAGAATAGGATGACTCCTAAGTTCACACTTGGACACACTTCTTTAAAAAACAAAGCACTCAGTGCTTTGTGAAATTTCTAAAAATTGCTTGGGAAAATTTCTAAAAATTGATGAGGAGATGAACCTGGACCAACTTATCATATCATGTAGTGAAGAAGCGCTTCAGGCTAATAAGGCTATGTTATTGGTTCATCAAATTTAAAAGGGTACTATTAGATAAAATTGGGAAAATTTGAGTGGGATAATAATTGCAATAAACTGAAATTATCCAAATGTTTCAATCCATGAATTCATAATGATAAGAAATAAGTCAACTGGAGATTCATGGAAAGCCTCTTTATGAAACTGAGGGATAAGTAGGAAAGAGCTAGTGCAGACAACGGGGAGAGTATAGGTGCACAGCCAGGGGATGGAAGAACTCAGTCTTGTGTGGTTCGAAGACAGTGGGTGGAAGGGAGAGAGGTCAAAATGAGGTAGGAAAAATACATAGGGCCAATCATTCAGGACCATGTGGCCATGCTAAGGACTTGATCTTTTATTCTAAGTTCAATAGAAACTTTTTGAAAAGTTTTTTTTTAAATATATTTTATTGATTTTTTTACAGAGAGGAAGGGAGAGAGATAGATAGTTAGAAACATCGATGAGAGAGAAACATCGATCAGCTGCCTCCTGCACATCTCCTACTGGGGATGTGCCCGCAACCCAGGTACATGCCCTTGACCGGAATCGAACCCGGGACCTTTTGGTCCGCAGGCCGACGCTCTATCCACTGAGCCAAACTGGTTTCGGCCTTTTTGAAAAGTTTTATGCAAGGAAGGTATGCGATCACATTTGCAGTTTTAAGACCACTCTGGCTGCTGTATGGCCAATGGATTGGAGGAGTCAAGAGCAAAATCAGAGAGACATAGAGATAGAAATAGATTTAGAGATAGAGATGGGGATAAGAGCTGAGAGATGAAAAATTCAAGGGAGAATATGAGCTCGAGTTAGAGAGAGAGTTAGGGGCCACTACAAGTGAGAGATGAAACTGGCCAGGTCTGAGAAGCACTTGTGGAATTCCATTCTCTTTCAACATGAAAAAAGCAATCTAAGAAAGACCTGTTGCTCTCTGGAGTATAATCTTCGATGTCCTAAGTATCTGATAAAAACAAGCCCTTTTATCTTTACTCTGCTATTATAAAAAACTGGATGTAGTGGGAGGATTTTGTTGAACAGGAGTGATGATAGACACATTGACTGGTTGCTTCCCATTTGCACCCCAGCCGGGACTGGGGATTGAGCCTGCAACTAAGTACACACCCTTGACGAATCAGCGATCCTTTGGTCCTTGGGCCAATGCTGTAACCACTGAGCTAAACTGGCCAGGCTGTGAGGACATCCTTTAAGGATGGTTTTGTGCTGTGAACACCATTAATAACGTTTGGGATCAAATTTATTGGATAAGTGTATCTAGCTTTGAAATATTAATCATGAAAGATAAAGCCTGACTACAAAGGCTTTTTAGCTCTCTTTCTTGAATAGCTTGTAAATTGGCTAAAACCTAGTGACAACACTGACTTTCGTGTGGGGTTCATATACCATCTCAGAAGCCAACTTCAAACAGGGGATTCCAAAAATATTTTCAGTATTAGTACCCTTAGACTTTAGTGGCTTTCCAGTGTGATTAATCCAAGATGTACTCATTTGGATGTGTGAATTCCAGAAAGTTTGCTTTCTACTTTATTCTGTGTTCCTACCATATTCACTCAAAGAAATAATTCGGATTAAAGAATCCTCAAATAAAATGTCATACATGGGACAGCACCTCTTAATTTCATTTTATAAGTCTCCTGATCTGCCTAACTCTAATATTCCATAAGCAAACACGTATTGATAGTGATGAAAAGATTTGACTTAATCATTTCAATAACTTTAAATGATATAATTTTTTAAAATCACAGAATGTATGTTTTCATTGATAGGTGGTAGTTGGTTATTGGCTATTAAGAACATATTTTTAAATTTACAGAAATTGTCACCTATCTTTGGACAGTGAAAAAGTTATGCTTGAGATAGTCATGTGATGTGCTTGTGATTCTTAGTCTATAAACCTCAATGTTTAAGAAATATAATTTGATTTTTCTAGTAAGCAAACTTAACTTTTGTTTCAAGTTTCCTATTTTACCGGATAGAAATTTAATCATGATCAATTTGGGTTGTTTTTTTTTTCATTGTTTCAGGGGCTTTCCAGTCAATTCAGTGTTTTCCCAAATCCCGGGTTTGCTTCTAGGTTCCGGAGCTTCCTGTGGTTCATGTCCTTGTCATGGATCTTTTGACATCTGCTTTGGTAGCATTTGCTGTGTCACCGCTGATCACTGAGTCCTCACAGGTTGTATCTTCCTTGTCCTAAGCATCAAGGCTGCTTAGCAGTTTCTGAGCCCCTCTCAGGAGACACCAGCAATGTGTGGCTGTTCCCTTGTGCATTCTGGGTCCACAGGGGAGTCTCTGATGCCGCTTGGTCCCCTTTGGGCCGGATACCGTATGCAGTCATTGCTTCTCAAACACCCCCGTGCTGAGCGGGGCACAGTGCGTTTTAAGGAAAGGTGCTGCCTTACTGGGGTCTTCTGAAGCAGGTTTCAGCTCCCAGGCTTTGCTGGAATCCCAAACCTGTTTGGGGAGATGCATCCTCCCCCTGCTAGCCCTGGCCTAGGCTCAGGCAGGGTACAGGCCCCTTCACAAGATTTAGGAGCGTCTATCTCTCTTCCTCTCTCTGATTTTTCTCTCCTTTTCCAGCCCAGGTAACCTTTATGTTCTCTAAAACAGAAAAGAAAGAACCTTGGATTTTATACATTACTTTTTTTCCAGTGTGATGTTTACATAAGGACTTTGGTTTTTGAAACTCCAAAATCAGTGATTTACTCCTTCGTCCTTCTTTCCTTCCCGGAGCCCAAGAGTCTGGAAGTGGCTTTATCAATGGGGTCGAGTCCCATGAACACACAAGAATCCCTAGGAAGGAAGAGAAAGAGCTCAGTGATACAATATTCACGTATGAATAGTATGGTTGTTTACACATGGCTTCCCGCAGCCTACAGATTGTTAAACTGAAGGGAGTGAGCCTTCCCTTTTAATGGAGCTATTGCTACTGTGAAATAGCTGCGTCTATTCCTTTCAAACGATCCATCTTGCATTATATGAACTTGCTCTAAGGCTCAGTTTGTATTTTTGTTGTTGTCTTTTTTTCCACGTATTCTTGGAACTACATGGGCTCTTTGGACTCCAGCCAGCCTTCTATTATAAGACATCTTTCTATGCCCCCTATTTGACAAAGAGAATCCCTGCTGTGTTAGCCAGTGTGCATAGCTGAACAAGTCAGTTCACTGACCCTTTAATGGATCACCTTTTAATATCTGTCCCCTGGCCATAAATATGTCACTATGTCACTTTAATATTATTTTCAGGGTTTGAATTCAGTTACAGGGAAGCATTTTGAGAATGGAGCGACGACAATATTTTAGGTTAAGTGACTCCACAGCAGTTACAGTCAATAGCTGAGGCCCTAGTCAGTGAGCCTGGCCATGTTACAGAGTTGGCATCTAAGGGTATGCAATGCAGCGAAAGTCCATCAAGCAGCCAATGTATTTTAGTAAGCACCAAATTCCTAGATTTGTTTCAACATCTGTTTTACTAATGGGAGTGGTTTAAAACAATCATAACTCTAACAAATAGTTTTTAGTTTGCAAGGCCTTGTTTTCTAGGCGAGAGAATTTAGATGACAGAAGTTGCTGATGTGATGCTTGTTCCCAGAGAGCTGACTCTAAATTTTATACAACGTCCTGTTTTATTTGTTTGGCTTTGTCTCCCATCCATTACACCCACTCCTGCTGCCTTGGATGTACTTGTTAGGACACAGGTGAGAGGAAGGGCCAGCTGCATATCAGCTCTGGGGAGTTTCTTGTTCAGCTGCCCACAGTGGGCAGGAGAAACGGAATGTGCCCCCTTGTGGATGGGGGCGTTTATTTAGCTTCTGGCAAAGTAGTGATGGCATGAGCTTCCTAAGGCAGGTAGGTACAGGGACCTGATGGGGAGAGTGCTTCTGCAGACACATTCCCACCCTGGCACCCTGAGGTGTCCTCTCGATCAGAGGACAAGCCACACAGACTAAAGCAATCTCTGGATGGGGCCAGTGTTTGCAAGCTGGAGCCAAGGTTTGGGCCGTGTCAGGTGTCTGCACGGCTCTCGTGTTAGCTTCTCACAGCGTTAGTTCACAATGTTAAGAGGCCCATTGTCACAGGTGCCCAGTCCACTTGCTCAAAGAACAATGCACTTCTAATCCTGGCATTGAAGGCCATGTACACCTAGGCCACTTGAGGCTTATGAACACTGCTTTCATACAGAAATGCTTGTGCTAGCCCGGGTACCCAAAACAAAAGATGGCTTGTGGTTTTCTGCACTCAGCTTCCCTCATGGTATTCTTCTGACTTCTCAAAATCTTACCTATGCACCTTCTTCATAAAGCTTTTCACGCCTGAAATTCCCACTGAACAAATGTTACTTAAATATCAAAGAGTCCTAAATGAGAAAAAATATCTCCGTGATTCATAAATTTTTATGCCATTTAAGAGACTCAGGCCAATTGTGATACATATATATCACAATCGCCTCACTGTTGTCTTTCTATCCATTCTCACCTACCAGAAATAATAAATTTGCTGGCAGACTGGACTTCTACATCTTTCTTCTTGCCCAAATATATATACCTCTAGGAGTTTCTTTTTTACTGAAATAAAATCATATTATACCCTTTACATTGCAAGTGTGTATTTGGCTTAATGGTCCATCCTGGACGTACTAGTAAACTGGTTAGGAGCCAGTGTGTGTAGTGGTGCAGAGCAAGGCTTCAGGGTTTCATTGCCCGAGTTCAAATCCAAGTGCTGGAGCTAAACAGCCCTGTAAATTCAGGAAAGTAATTCAACCTCTTAGTTTCTCATTTGTTAAATGAGGATAATGATAGTTTGAACCTCATGGGGTTGTTGTGAAGGTTAAATAAGTAAGTAGGTAGAAGGTGTGTAGAAAAGCACCCTCAATACATGCAGCTATACATTGCTGCTACAGGCTAGAAAAATATGCATATACTCAGAAACGAATCAATGTATGTAAATGAGATGACCGTAGGTTTTCATTTCAGAATAATATTTCTGTTTTTGATTGTTCTTTTGGTCCCTCTGCTTTTTTCCTTCTTCCTATATTTGCTGCTCCTACTCCAAACACTTGAAGCAGCATATCATTAGCAAGGCCCTAGCCGGTTTGCCTCACTGGATAGAGTGTCAGCCTTCAGACCAAAGGGTCCTGGGTTCGATTTCAGTCAAGGGCATATACCTTGGTTGCATGCTTCTCCCCGGCCTGGGTCCTGGTTGGGGCTCATGCAAGAGGCAACCAATCAATGTGTTTCTCTCATATCAATATTTCTCTCTGTCTTTCCCTCTCTCTTCTACTCTCCCTAAAAATCAATGGAAAAATATCCTTGGGTGAGTATTAACAAAACAAAATAAAACAAAACAAACAAGCAAAAAAAGTTAGCAAGTATAAACCCCCTTAACTCATGTAGTCTTCTATAGGGTGTCCCAAAACTCACACAAGATTTGAATTTTGCGTGAGCATTAACAACAACAAAAAATAAAAGCCTAATTTTACTTGGTTTATTGAATCAGATTCTAATATCTGTTGCCTTTTGATTTCAATCCCTTCAATTTGATAAGCATTACCAAGTACCAATTATGGCCCAAGAGCAGGGACAGTAAAGACCACGGCTTTGCGTATGTGCCAGCAAAGCCAAGGAGGCCATTTACCCGATGCGCTATTCCATACATAACCCTATACTGTATACTTTATGAATCAATAAAAAATTTCCAATTTTTAGTTATAAACCTGTGTTTTCTATCAAAATTACTTCTTGCGTGAATTTTGGGACACCATGTATGTATTATTCTGTAATGTCCCTGATGATTATCAAACCAAATCTCACACGTAAGCACATACATATAATACACACATGTGTACATATATACACACATAAATCATTTTCATTGTTTGCTCTACAACAGTGAGACTATATACTATACACATATTTTGGGAGAGGGGCATCTTACTTTTCTCACTTACTGCTTTTGGAAATCCCTCAGCTTAGCAGATATAAGCAATTTTTTTTCGTGGATTATTCTCTGAATTATCTGAAGAATAATATTGTGTTCTGTAGATTAATATAATGTTTTTTTGTGTGTATACATTTTTGTCAACTTGGATGCTGCAATAAACATCTGGGCTCACATATTTTCATTTACTGATGGTTATATTTCTATGGGATATATACTCAGGGGAGAGATTGCTTGGTCAAAAGGTTTATGTATTTTTAATCTTAATATATGTTGCCAGATTGCTTTCCAGAGAAGTTGTATCCATTTACATTTCCATCGGCAATGTAGAAAATACTTTTCCACATATCCCCACTGACAGTATGACCACTATTTAAAATTATTGCCAGTCTGATATGTTTAAGATGATTTATTGTTAACAGTTTCCATTTCCCCATTAGTGAATTTTAAAAAAATATATTTGTTGGCCTTTTGCAGCTGTTCATCTGTGAATTGCCTATTTATATCTGTTGCTCATTTTTCTCTTAGGCTACTGTCTATTTCTTGTCAATTTTAAAAGCTTTCTTCAGATAATTATAGCTTTTAAACTCTTACCTGTCATTTGTAATACAAACATGTTTTTTTAAATCTATTATTTGCTTACTGCCTTTATTTATAGTGTCATCTACCACAAAGTAGTTCTTTATTAGCTTCTGTCCAGGTCTTCCCTAGAAGTCCTAATAAAACATTGAATAATATTTATATATAATACTTTACCTATCTTTCATATATGCTATGAAGTAGGATTATTATTTTAATTTTTTAAGGATACAGACTCAGTTTGGGGAGTAATTTTGTGAATATTTTTTCTCCCCCAAATTAAATTATACCCTGGTCAAAGATTAATAAGATTAAGATTCATAAATTGTCCAGCTGGCATGGCTCAGTGGTTGAGCATCAACCTATGAACCAGGAGGTCAAGGGTTCTATTCCCTGTCAGGGCACATGTCTGTGTTGCGGGCTTGATTCCCAGTAGGGGGCAAGCAGGAGGCAGCCAATCAATGATTCTATCTCATCATTGATGTTTCTATCTCTCTCTCCCTCTCCCTTCCTCTCTGAAATCCATAAAACAATAAACAAAAATGATTAAAATTAAAAAATTCATAAATCACATAGGTTCTGTGCCTTTCTTATTCAACTCAGTTTATATTGTTATTTTAAAAGGAATGTTTACTTCTCTCTTTTTTTTAATCTAAAAGTACATGTTACTAGAGTAGAGAAAGTATATTGATTTTAGTCTGCTTTCCTGGTATCCAGCCATTCCATAAATTCTTTTATCAATACTCATAGTTTTTCTCTTTTTAAGTTCTCTAGGGCTTTAAGTACACAATCATATAATCAATAAAATAAAGATAGTTTTATCTCTTCACTTTTAATATTTATACCTAATACTTAATTTTCTTATCTCATTGTTTTCACTAGACTTTCCAAACTAATATTGAATATAGCGATAACAAGAACTCTGCTTAATTCCTGAGTTTTATTCGTCTCTTTTTATTTATTTTGAAATTGAGAATACTTCTGACTTCTAGCTTTAGTAAATATTTCAATGGTTACCTTTTCCTATCACACTTAAAGATTTTTATTGAGATTCGCTGGTAATATTGTCAAATATCATTTCAGTATCTATTAATGTGGTCATACGAGTTGTTTTCCCTCAACTTGCTGAAACACTAAATTATGATGATACATTTTCTAATTCAAACCTCTCTTTGCATATCTAGAATAAGCCCTACTTAGTCAGTTTGGGACTTTTGTTGATATGTAGTTGGATTCTATTTGTTAATATTTTAGTTAGAATTTTTGCATTGACTTTCCTGAGTGAGGTTGATCTATTTCAATAAATATTTGATATTTAATTTGTGGTTGCTTTATATAAAATTGGGAAATTTTCCATATTTCCTGTGGTCTGAAATAGTATATATTATAGTCTTTTATATTCTTTAAAGGTCTGCTGGACTTCAAAGGTCTGCTATGAAAATATCTGATGGATCTTACTTGCCTTGTGTTCACTTCTATATAAATTGCCCAATAAAAGTTTCCTTTAGTGTCACTACTCATTTACTCATTCCCCGCCCCCCCCCCGCCCTTCCCAACTGTTGCTGGTCCCTCAGGAGACAATGGTTACTTAAGAGTTGATGCTAAACAGAGCTGGTGTGTGTTTCATTTCAGTGTCCAAACTGTATTCTTTTAAAAAAATATATGTTTTTATTGATTTCAGAGAGGAAGGGGGAGGGAGAGAGAGAAACATCAATGATGAGAGAGAATCATTGATTGGCTGCCTACTGCATGCCCCCAACTCCCTGCCAGGGCGATTGAGCCCACAACCTGGTCATGTGCCCCTGACTGGAATGGGATGAGGGACCCTTCAATCCGCAGGCCGATGCACAATCCACTGAGCCATACCAGGTAGGGCCAAATTTTATTCTTTAAATTTAAATTTGTGAACATTGTCTAGAAGGCTCTGTTTAAAGATTCTCACATTTTTGTACTATAACGAGCTTTAGAATCATTTCTTATTTTCTACCTCCATATATTTGATCCATCCCCAAAGGGACAGAGAAACTGAATCAGTTGATTGTCCTCCTGAAATAAGAAGCTTTTTCCTTTGTTTCTCAGTAAGTTTTAAAGACATGTTTGTTATTTACAATATCTAATCAAGAGGCGTGGTTATCTGACATTCATTCTCAGTTTGACCCTTTATCACGGAAAATTCTGAAAAGTATTTAATTCCAAGCACTTCTGCTTTTTGATGCCACTTTGCTTCTCTCTCCCTTCTATTATAAGGTCATTTACATGAAAATGGTATCTGAAGATGGCTTATCAATATGTTATGATTATTTTCACCTGCAGCAGAGAATACTCTCACATCTTTGATTGTTGCCATGGAAACAATTATGCTATCAAAGAAAAGAAATAAGATTTCAGCGAGGGTAGAAATTAGGTTGAACAGATAATGTAGAAGAAATGAAAAGGTGCCTACTATTTGTTCCTGGAGGAAAACCAGGTATAAATTAGTAATTAGTCATTTTGTTTTAAAGCTATCTATAAGCCTTTTGTGTGAGTTTTGCCCAAACAATAAAGCTAAAAATAGTGTCATGCTCTGTTTTTAAATTTGCCAACTGCATTGGGTCACACACAATTACTCTGACCTGAATATACTCCTGTTTTAACAAGCTAACCCATTACTTAGACTATGATTCCTCCAGCAAGGTGGGGACAATTTCATGTGCTCATAAAACCTGAAAACAAAATTAATCTTGAAAGAAGAAGGGTAGCTTGGCCAGCCATTTATCACAGGAGCCACTGAATTATATACTAATTTTTTGGAGTCTCCATTTGGGATACTCTTTTCTAGTTTTCTAATAAAATCCATCCATGGTTATCTTTCTATTATTATCCAAACTAGAAATAATTTTCAAATAAGCATTGGATATTGCAGAAAAGTAAATTTATACTTTAAATTGTAAAGTATGCCCTGACTGGGGATCAGCCATTGAACCACACCAGCTGGGTGACTACAAGATTTTATTTATGTATGTATGTATGTATGTATGTATGTATGTATTTGATGTTGTTGTTCACCCAAGGATATTTTTCCATTGATTTTTAGAGAGAGTGGAAGGGAGGGGGAGAGAAACATCAATGTGAGAGAGACACATCAATTGGTTGCCTCCCACATAGGCCCCAACCAGGGGATCCAGTCTGCAACCAAGGTACGTGCCCTTAACCGGAATAGAACCCGGGACCCTTCAGTTTGCAGGCCGATGCTCTATCCACTGAGCCAAACAGGTTAGGGCCAAACTAGACATAAATAAATTTCAAATAAGCATTGGATATTGCAGAGAAGTAAATTGATACTTAAATTGTAAAGTATGCCCTGACTGGGGATCAACCACTGAGCAACACCGGCCAGGCTACTTCAAGATATTTTAGAAAATATTGTCAGAAACCACACACAATTCTATTTAGTGGACTGTTCTGGAACTTTTCTCTTTAAGTTCTCTTTCCACAAGTGCTTTTCTCTTTTTAGGCTATAAATAGTTTAGTACTTGGATTTTTGCCATCACATACAATTTGCTTTCTAATAATTCGTTATTTATACTCTGGAGAGCTCATCTGCTCTAAGGTTCCTGAGATGGGAGTGTTTTGGACGCAGGAAGAATGAATGAAGGCCCTTTCTATCATTGTCTGTTGCCTCCGAGGAAAACTGATTTTCTGCAGCACGTTGCCGTTAACCAGGGACTGAGCAATCCGGCTGAGTCACTTTGCACAGCCTTATGGAACGCCATTCCTCGGCTAGACCATGGTGTGACAGAAGGAGCTCTGAGTTGAGTGTTTAATAAGTCCAGTTCCTGTGCTAAGGACTTTACAGTAGAGGACAGTAATATGGTGCTTCTGAGCCAAATAGTCTGGGGTTGAATCTACACTCCTCACTTACTCTGATTATTACGGAATGCTGGTCAAGCTAATGAACCCGGCGCTGCCTCTCGCTCTTCTCTGGTAGAAAAACAGCACTCTTTCACCTTACCGGCTTGTGGCAAGGCACACAATCAATACTCCATAATATTTGCAATTACCTTTACTTCTTAAAATAAACCTATAAAGAAAGTACTATTATTACTTACAGATGACCAAGCAGATGCTTAGGTTATATAGCTTGTCCAGGTTTCTATGGAAAGATTGGAATATAAACCTAGGTTCTGTTAGACTTGGAAGATATTATACTTTCTTATTCTACCAGATGTGGCTCTGCTTCTAGGCAGAATGTGATACTGGCAAAGACAGTTAACCCTCCCGGGCCTCCATGTACACAACTGTCTGACTAAGGGGGATCCTGGGCTTAATATAAACAAAAGATCAACCCACAGAGTGGAAGTCTCTGCTAATGAAGCGGGGAGTCACCGTCACTAGAAGTGAACTGGTGAGACGATAGGAAGCCATTTGGTGTTTTAGACACAGTGTGGTTATTGCTAGCTGTGAGGTCTTGGGCAAATCAGTGTTCCCGTGTCTAATTGGGGTTCAGCCAGCTATCAGTTTTCAGTGGCTGCCAGCACTATATCAGGTAAGAATAAGATCCACACATAGGTCAACCCCTGAAGGCCGGTGGAGGATCAAATAAAACATTTGATCCGAAACTGCTGATGGCACAGGCTCTGTGCTCTGCGGACAACAGAGGGCTCTTCTGGGTGGACAGCTCTGCCAACCCTCCTAACTCAGAGCTGGCCAAACAGTCGGGTCTGAACAAGGCTTGGACCTCTGACTCCAGGCGTGTCTTCTTGGTTTTTGGTTTTTAATGGATTTTAGAGAGAGAGGAAAGGAGAAGGAGAGAGAGAAACGTGGATGTATGAAAGAAGCGTTGATTGGCTGCCCCCCCCATACCCGACTGGGAATGTAACCTGCAACCTGGGCATGTGTCCTGCCTGGGAATCGGATGTATGAAAGAAACGTTGATTGGCTGACCCCACCCCCACCCCCCCATGCCTGACTGGGAATGTAACCTGCAACTGGGCATGTTTCCTGCCTGGGAATCAAACTGGGGACCTTTTGTTTGGTGCCTGGGATGGAGTTCAGCCAACTGAGTGACACTGGCCGGGGCTTGTCTTCTTTCTGTACTTTTGCATTTGTATGTTTCCCACCTTCCTTCCTCGTCTACCATCTCATTTCTAGTGGAACTAAGAAAACTATTAGGTGTTCAGCATCAGCGGTCAGTGTTCCAGGAACCAAATATTCAGAGGCTTATGCCACTTTCCATTTTGCTATCTTGTTACATTTTTGGAGCTTAAAGTAAGTGACTCCGCCACTTCTTAGGGATTTACTTTAAGTCATTTTCCTCACTAAACCTCAGTTTTCTTATCTGTAAACTGAAAATAAAATTTAAAAAAACACTTCCAAAAGTTAAATATGATAGTATAATTTATATGATAATACATATAAAGAGCTTAACAGAGTGTCTGGCTCATATTATGTGCTAACTGGTAGCCGGTGAGAAGAGCTCAGAGAATATGAAATGAAATGAAACTTAAATGTATAATTTTGTTTATAACTCTGATCCAAGGTGATAGGCAAGACCAACTTTTTTTTTTCTTTGCCTAAAATGGGATTTGGATGTTTTCTGTGGTTCATATTGTTTCTATGTACCATTAAAATGGACATAAGAAAATTACACATAGTCAAACTTTGATATTATTTTGCTGAAAATGTTGAGTTGTAAACAGATATTTCCACTCAAAACTGTGTGCTGAATTCTTTAAAACTAAAGAATGTGCCGTTGATGATTTTCAGATAAATCATGGAGTTCACAAGTCTATTCTGAGGCATGTAACTTAATCAGCAAGGGGCACGGCCTGTTAAACATGGTTTTGTCTACAATATCAGGTTGGAGGCTTTCCAAGAGCATACTAAGAGAATGGTCTTATTTTCTGTGGGAGATCACAGCTTCACAAACAATATTTATGAAGACATTCCTAGGGAGGACATAAAGACAAAGGAATAAGTACTGAAGAAATCATTTAATTACACTGTGGGCATGGCTGATCCAAAGAGGGTGTTTTATTGGAGGTGGTGGTTCAGGAAACAGTGGGTAGGAAAACAAGCTTGAGAAGGTTCCTATAGGAGCTATAATTTTATAAGATGGGTCAGGAATGGAGTCCAAAGAGCCTGATAATCTTTTTAGCACAAAGAAGAGCACATTCTTATCCAAAATATAACCATGAGAAAGGACATCAGCAGAAATAGAATAGATAGACCAAGGGAGCTAATTCGCCTAAAAATAATAGCAGGAGAGTAGAAAGTAAAAACGCCTTATGTTTACATTAAACGTTAAAGTATCTTTTTTTTATTCTTTATTATTGAAAGTACTAGTGGCCCAGTGCATGAAATTCATGCCCTTCCCCCTCCTGGCCTGATCACCCCTAACTGCCTTTGCTTCGGCCCTGCCACCATGGCTTTGTCTGGAAGGTCTCCCGGTCTAATTAGCATATTACCCTTTTATTAGTAGAGCTTACATGTGTTCCTCCTCCCCCCCCATTTACCCCTTCTAGCCTCTCCCCACCCTTCCCATTGCCCCAGTCCTTCACCACATTATTGTCTGTGTCTGTCAATGGCACTGTTGCTTGACAATTGCCCAAGATGCTAAACTTAGAGTCAACTTTTACTTCTTTTCTTTTATCAAATCCTCTTGGGTTGGTTTTACTCTATTCTCTCATGGACTCGTGACTGGTCCTACCATTTCCTGTTTGGACTCATCTTCAGAAAAATTATTTCCCAAAACAAATATCCTTTTTTCACCTCATTTACTTTTTCTAAATTTATAATGACTCCACTTAACCAATGGACAAAATACAAACTTCTCTTTCCATTCCAGGCTTTCTCCTTGAATCTAATCTAATCTCTTACTATATAATCTATGTTTACTAAGCACCCAGCATGTATCACATACTCTCCTGGGTACCCACGAACATATGGCAAACCAATATGCTCCCTCATGGGCTAACATAACCAGTATTTAAATGTCCATTTTAATAGTAGATGGTGACAACGTGAACCACAGTAATTTTCCAAATCCCACAATCAGTATTTGTCATAGCCACTGGTTAAGGTGGCTGTTGTAAGCAAACAAAAATAAAACAAAACAAATGTTGGTGAGGATGTGGAGAAATTGGAATCCTTGTGCACTATTGGTGAGAATGTAAAATGTTGCAGCTGATGTGAAAAACAGCATGGAAGTTCCTCAAAAAAGTTAAACTTGGAATTGACTCAGCTATTCCACTTGTGGGCATATACCCCCCAAATTGAAAGAAGGGACTTGAACAGATATTTGCATATCCATGTTCACAGCAGCATTCTTCACAATAGCCAAAGGGAAAGCAACCCAAGTATCACTGATGGATGAATGATAAACAAAACATGGTATACACATCCAATGGAATATTACTCAGCCTTAAGAAGGGAAGAAATTCTGACACATACTCTAGGATGGATGAACCCTGAAAACAATATGCTAAGTAAAATAACCAGTCACCAAAGGACACGTGCTCTGATTCTAGTTATATGAGGTCTAAGAGTACTCAAGTTCAGAGACATGAAGTGAAATGGTGGCTTCCAGGGGCTAGTAAGAGAGGAGAATGTTCAGTTTGGGAAGATGAAAAAGTTTTGGAGATAAATGGTGGTGGTGATGGTTGCGCAACAATCGGAGCGTAGTTAATGCCACAGAATTGTACACTTAAAATGGTGAATTTTATATTATGTACATTTTACCACAATAAAAAATAAAATTTGAGTAGTAAATAGCAAGTTAGATACTCCCCAAAACTGAGTTAGCAAGATAGGTGATAAACTTAAGGAATCCATAAATGAGGCGAAAAATATTAATGTAATGAAAAAGATGAGAGAAAAGATAGACGTATAATAAGAATTCTCAAAACATGCAGATAATAAGAGGATAAGACAAAGATGATCAATAGGAGAAGAAAATTTTACAAGTTTGCAAAATGTATAGGATCTTTAGTACAACAAATTAATGAATAGAGAAAACACATGGTGCAATTTTTCCCAAGGTGCATTAAAAAAATACTAGTTCTATATGATAATCTGAGTAGGGAGAAAGGGTGACTACATATTAATACATTTTATAAATAATATAAATATTACTCTCTTTATGATTTGTAAAACTCATTAGCTCTGGGAATTCCTACAGTGCAAAAGACTGTTAATTCCCCTGACTTATTTGAACAAAAACACCTGTTATTATCCTAAAACATACTGTGGAAAGAACGGTATAGTTAAAAGTACATGATATTTTTTAGTTGGCAGACCTAGGTTTGAATGCCACTATTCCGAGTCTCAATTTTCTAAATTATAAAGTGAGAATAGTAATATTTATAAGGTTGAATACTAGAAGTTATGATTAGTTGGCAAAGTAATCAGTTAGTTGATTAAATTAATTGATTAATCTGTAGTATCATGGAAGAGTAGGTCTACAAAAGGTCACAATTTGATGGGGAGATATGAAAATTGAGCCATAATTGGGGATCCTGGTTGGCCATAGTTGTGTTGTATAACTAGCTACACAGGAGTTAACTAGTGTGTGTTTGTGTGTGTGTGTGTGTGTGT
>NW_006297152.1:1818049-1826857 GCF_000327345.1 Myotis davidii
CAGTGTCACCCCTATAAATGTAATTTTTAAAAAGGCCCCTGAATAGTTAGTATCCAAAGTGGTCTGTGTGTTCCCAGTAGGTTAGCCTGGGCTCTAACCTATAAATAAAAATTTCCATTCTGTGGTTCCTAGTTTTACCACACTAACAAATGCATGACTTCTACAAGTGTTGATGTGTTCCATGAATATGTCCCTCGATGCTAATAACAGTACAGTCGATTTGTCGTAATTACCTTGTTGAAGGACTCACCATTGGCAAAACACAAACATCCATTATATTGTAAAAAGAGCTCCAAATGTAACACATAGAATTCTACAGCTTTCTGTATGATGAATTACACATATCAATAATTCAAGGATTCATGGGAAATTCTAGTATAGCAAGAACTGGTTATAAAACAGGACTGACTAACAAACATTTACATTTTACGTTATATTCAGACTTGTACATTCTAGGTTACCCAGAAAAATAGAGTCTACTGGAATTGTCCCCTGAGGTGAATAGAAGTCTCTATTAACTAATGGATTTGATTTGGAAAATACTTAGACTTGTACATTCTAGGTCATACCCAGAAAAATAGAGCCTAATGGAATTGTCCCCTGAGGTGAATAGAAATCTCTATTAACTAATGGATTTGATTTGGAAAATATGATTTGAGAAATATAACAGCAATATATTTTCTAGAGATGGCCCTTGGGGGGAGAGGGCAGAGAGAAACACAGAGAATCATTGAAGAAAAATTCTTCAAGGATTATATATATATATACATATCAATTTAATATTTTCGGAGTGTTTTAGATATGGTTGGGAACTATATTGGACTAAGGTCAAATCTGATCTTAGTATATAAAAATATGGAATGTAGGGAGGCTGTATTTTCTGCTATAGAATACTCATTCTGATGTTTGTACTTTCAACTTTGAAGAATCACAGGCAAATAACTACATGCAGCAACGTCCGAAGAAGCCGAGCTTAGAATAAACAGATACAGGTGACGTTGAATTAGTACCACATTCATAGGCTCAGATCAGTTTTCTTAGCCTTTTAAAATCCTGTTCTCTTTTATATAAACAAAATATTACGTCCTTTTATATTACATAAAAATTCAAATTCTATAAATAACATGACAAAAATGAAGGCAACAGTAAAGTATATATCAAAAGATATATTTCTTGACTTTATAAATTTGAGCCTTGACTTTGCTTGCTTGTCAATATGCTTTTTTATCCAAGGAGGTATTGAAGTTTGAGCAGTGTGGGTCAATTTCAATGTTAAGCTTGTAGCAAAAGAGAAACTAATATCTATCTCTATAGCGATTTTCTAGCAATTATCTCAGATGATCAAGTCAAACTTCATTTCCAAATGTCTTAGCTAGAGCCCGGAAAAGATTGAAAATGGCTAAGAATATGGTTCCTTACAAGTTTCAAATGTGGAAATTTCAGCATCATGACAGAAAAATGGTGCTTGAGTTCAACTTGCAGGAAAATTAAATATAATTTCATGTTCTCCATAAAAAGATTTTCCTCAGAATATAGACAGATATATTGGCATCAGTTCCTATGGTAATGGCTGGTTTGGACAATATTAATGAAAACAATACCTTATGGAAGATAGACAGATATATTGGCATCAGTTCCTATGGTGATCGCTGGACAATATTAATGAAAACAATACCTTATGGAACACTTACCATGTGACCATTGTGCTGAGCATTTTGCATTAATTTTGAAAGCTCAGAACTTTGATTTCTTTGGATTTTCAAAGAAATTAATTCTCAAAGCAACTGAGTGAAGCAATTGGGATTATTATCTTCATTTAGAGATGGGTTTAGCAAGGTATAGGAATTGAGGCTTAGAGAGATTAAGTAACTTGCCCAAGATCACACATCTCTCAAATGACAGAATCTAGATTCCTAAGGCTAGCCCTTGCTTATGACTTCACAATATACAAATTAAGCAAAAACAGGGCTCCCTCTGTTAATGCATTAAAACTCCAAATTGCTCTCAAAACTATTCCAACTCTTCTGACAATTCTTTTTTTCTTTTTTTTACATTTGGAATCATCAAACTTTCCCCCTTTGCTTTCACAATGTGGAAATGATAGCTTTTATATAATAGATCAGGGCACATGCACGGGTTGTGGGCTCGATGCCCAGCAGGGGGCATGCAGGAGGCAGCCAATCAATGATTCTCATCATTGATGTGTGTGTGTGTGTGTGTGTGTGTGTGTGTGTGTGTATAATCTTCCTCTCTGAAATTGATAAAAAGATATATGAAAACAATATGCTCACCTTCAACAGAAAACACATTATTCAGTCATTTATTCAACAAATATTTATTAAGGACCTACTATATCCCAAGTGAGTTATCTCGGCCATGGGTCTTATAGCTGTAAATATGATGGACAAGGGCCCTCATGCGATGGAGCTGACATTATATTAGGTTAAACAAGTAAAAAATGAAAAGTAATGTAAGTTCAAATAGAGATGATGAATGTACCTACAATAAAAATTAATGCAGGTGGAATGGCATATAGTATTTGGGGGAGAGGGGAGTTATTTACATAGGGACGGTCCGGGAAGAACCTGCTGAGAAATGATATTTGAACAAACCTTGAATACTACAAAAGAGTCTGCATTCCAAGGAGAGTGTGTATAAATATCATGAAGTGGGAAAACCTGGCATGTGTGAAAAATAGCATCCAAGCCAGAGAAACTAGAGAACCGTGAAAGGGGAGAGCGCCGGGGGCTGAATGGTGAGCAGTTCCCAGTGGAGTGAAAAGCCATTGATTGGAAGGTTTGAAGAAGAGAAATGATATAATTTGACTGAATTTTGTAAAAGATCGTGTTGACTATAGAGCCGAAAGTGGACTGAAGGGGCACAGTGAGGAGCTGTTGCAGTGGTCTGAGTGAGTGGTGAGGACTTCGGTCTGGGGCAGATGGATGGGGGTTTTGGAAGAGACATTTAGACTTAGGATAGATTTTGGAATTTCAGCTTTCAGGACTTGCTGTTAGAGTCATTTGTTCTCAACGAGGAGTGATTTCCACCCCCTTCCTCCCTCCCTTCCCCCTCGGGATGTTTGAAAATGTCTGGGGACATTTTCGGTTGTCATGACTGGGATGTGCTACCAGCTGTGGAGGCCAGGGATGCTGCTAAACACCCAACAGCGAAGAGGACAGGCCCCACAGCAAAAATTCTCCAGCCCCAAACGCCAGCAGGGCCAAGGCTGAGAAACCCTGGATTAGATGTTGCGGGGAAGCAATCAGTGATAATTCCTAGGTTTTGGAGATCAGCAACGAATGGGCATATTAGCCATTAACCCTTTGAGTGCCAACCAATATCCTAGGAACTATGCTAAAATTGCCAAGGCATTTTTGCTGATTTTACAGCAGTTTAGGAAAAAAAATTGTGAATCGCAAGTAAATGAAGTTACATATTCAGAAACTTAAGGAAACCTGTACTACATTGACATATTTAGCAATATCATCATCACTAATAAAAACAGACTTAGAACTGGACGCCATTTCAAAGCTTTGATAGCGCTCCGGGCACTTTTGGCGAAAGACAGGAGGAGCGCGATTGTGTTCCCGGCACTCTAGGGGTTAATTTTGTGATGGGAGAAGAAACAGCTCCCAGGCCAACCTGAACACTTTTTGGGAGTTCTCCAAGGCTGCTTTGTTGTTGGAACCATCCCTCCACCAGGGACACATACTTCATCATGTGATTATAAAAGGTGCTATATAATGTTCATGAAGTTTTGCATCACGACTATTATGTAGAATTAAGGAGTGTGCTGTAGATGAGGATAATTGTAGGTATTTCTTTGAGTTCTTGCCATGGTGCTAGATTCCTCTCTTTCTTTTCTGTAAATGGTAGTTAGGCTGCAGTTGTCTGACTGGGTAGATTCAGGAGATCAGCAGTAGGTTTCTTTTTTTCCCCCAGCCCAGAGGAATGAGAGCTTTTCATGGCTTCACTTGCAGGAATTTTTGGCATGAAGATTTCCAGGTTCAACCATTTGGTGATGAGCTTGAGGCTCCCAAATATAAAATGGAGGCAAGATGAACAAATCCATGGAGAGACATGGAAAACTCCTCTCCAGCAGGAGGATGCTACCTGTCTCCTGGCAATTCTCCTTGGATAATAGCGACAATGACATATCTTTCCTAGGCATTCTGGGTGATTTGTAGGGTGGTATCAGAAGTCAATTAGTCAACTGACAAATGTGTGAAGCCCTGCTATATGTGAGGACGTGAGGTTAGACACTGAGAAATTTGTGGGATGAGCACGAAAAAATGCGTGAGCAATAAAAAAATGAATAACAATGAATAAATACGGGTGTGAAAAGATAAAATGGACAAGGCAAATTATAACCGCACGTGAAAGGTGTTAAATGTGTTTTATAAAATGGAAAATTCACCTGAAAAAAAAAAGCGATGTTTCATGCTTGAACTCAAATCACAATTGTAACTGGAAATTCTAGGAAATGGGAAATGGAACAGTAAATGAATCCTCCCTCTTCTGTGTGGTGTTTCTAGCTTACAGCCACAGAAAGAAAGCATTTGATAGATATTGGTTGACTATTGTGCTTCGGTTTCATGTTATTGGCATTTTTTTAAAAATCATGATTTTTCAAAGGTGTCTCTTCTCAGGAAATCAAAGTGGTCCTCCACCTTCCAAGAATGATAACATAGACACCATAAAGTCTGTAATTTTTGAGCTGAAACTATGTTATTTGGAGCTTTGCTATTTCTGTGAGTTTTAATTCCATGATTAAAGAAATCTATGGTTGCTGAGATTTCTCTTTCAAACTGTTAGCTCTGGCTGCCAAAGCCCCCACGCCAGTTTGAAAAGCTTTTGAGAGGTCTCAAAGTGGCTTTGTTTTCGGCACCATCCCTCCACAAGGAACACATACTTCATCACATGAGTATAAAAGCTGCCATATTCTGTTCAGGTGAACTCAGCTTCCCCCCACATGTTCCAAGTGCATGTTTGAGATGGTTGATTCTCCTGTGGGCTGGGTTGCACACTCGCCATGTTCTGAGATTACCCAGGGGCAGGGAGGCACTGACTGTGAGTTATTGCGCATGAGCAAAAGTCTGCAAGCCCTGGGTCAAGGTCCCTAGTGTGTCTTTCTATAAATAGAATGTGATATGCAAAGTCATACGCAAACCACAAAAAATGTGTGGAGACAAGAAAATGATTACCTGATTGAAGACTTTTTTTTTTAAGTTTAAAGAGAGGGCCTTTTGGTCTTTTTCTACACAAACCAATTAAGTCTTGTTCAGAACGACTATTCTCTATGCACATGTATTTTAAACCATTTTTCATTTTTTTTCTAGCACGTTCTTTCCACTAGGTTTGTTTTTACTTGTCTTTACTGAATACTGTGAATGTTTAACCATATCTTTAAATCAATAATATGAATATTGAGCATATGATTCAAGTGTTAGATCACTCATTTGAATAGTAAACATGGAATTAAAATTTCAAGGGAATTGAATTAGATGAACTGCTTATTTAAGGATATTACACAAATATCACAATTTAACATTAAATCTAAAATACAACAGAATTTTGAAAGTGTGACCATGAATAATTTGTTCATATTATGTTAAGAAATGTCCGTGGTGCATCATCTCTTAAAGTATATAACCATTATTCGTGAGTAAAACAATAGAGTAAGACCTAAGCTTTATCAGTGTCTGGGTGTCCTTATACTTCCTTCAGACAAGTGTTGTATGTTTCCCAGTCACTATCTGTGATTGGAAATCCTCACTGTGCCCTGGCTGGTGTGCTCAGTTGGTTGAGCATTGTCCTGTGCACTGAAAGGTCATCAGTTTGATTCCTGGTCAAGGCACATGCCCAGGTTGCGGGTTCGGTCCCTGGTGTGCGTACGGCAGGCAACCGATGTTTGATGTTTCTCTCTCACACCAATGTTTCTCCTTCCCTCTCTATCTACCTCTCCCTTCCTCTCTCAAATCAATTTTAAAATTGAAAAAAAAAGAAAAGAAAAGAAATCCTCACTGCATACTCAGAATGTCTTCCCATTTCAGGGAGACAAAGACACATATCAGTTCCTCAAACTATGAGGAAGGACTAATAAATAAATATTGATTACACTGCTCATTGCTTTAAATAAGATACGATAAGGCATTCCCAGAGAACTGCTTCAGTGGTAACAGGTGTATTCTCTGGAGCTTGGGTGGTCTAGCCGAGAAAAGGAACGAGCTTGCCTAGTTACTGTTTGAAGAGCTTTGATTTTAGTATGAGGACATAAAATAGGCCCCAGAATGCCCTCGGCAGTCTTTCCTACGGGTGTTACTTTCCCCTAAATGAATAAAGAAAGATAATATTTCTAGTCTTTCTTCTCTCCAAATTTCCCTCCCACCTCCATTCATTGCAGTTTAAATCCTTTTCCTTCTGGTTGGATTTCTGTATCTGGTAGGAATGCTGTTTGGGCATATAGCAGGAACTCTTGTCACCAGCCACTGACTTTCTGGTCTACCTGGGCAATGACTGCAACAAATCCACATGGAAATCTAAATCCAGGGATCATAAATTGCAACTCTCCTTGAAGGATTCCTGCTTGGCAGCTTAGCAAATTACTGGAAATTTTTCTTATATACAATGGCTTATGGGTTGCAAATCCTAAACCATACATTAAAAGCCCAAGGCCACCTGAAAGCTAAATCACTCTGTGTTTAATTTCTTAAACTGTGCCATGTTACTTGAAGACTAAAAGCCATGGAAAACCAAGAGCATCAGGAGATCTACAGTAGCTACTTTCCTAGCAACTTTATTTATTACTTGTGTTTGTCAAAAGTGCCGACTAAACATGCAGTTCTGGCTTAATGACTTTCTGAAAGTTTGTTAAGAAAAAGAGAAACAGGTTAAGACAATAATACCCTAGTGAACTAAATGTTTTAATGTATAAAACTGTTGTAAACAAGTAGCATTTATAACATGTTTGTAAGAGGGGATGTGCCTTCAAAGCTCACTCAAGCTGTGGAGAGAACAGAACCAGATCCAACTCCTGGAACCATCTTTACTGTCCCTGAGACTCATCAGTGGAATAGGAATAATATTAGTAATTAGTTGAAATTTTTGTCATAAGAGCTTACTGTAAATGGCTTATCTCTTGTCTAGCACAGCGTGTGTGATATATGTTTATTATCTATATCATCCCGGGTGCTCATTTCCTAACTTGCCCTTAGCCATTCTCCAGCTGTCTTTATGATGCGGCTGAATTACCCAATAGCCAGATTAAGTCCGTGCTTGCAGCTATAGCAAACCAGAGGTACAAACATTTTTTTTTAAGAATGAAGTTGAGCTGTGCATATCCTGTGCTTGCAGCAATAGCCAACCAGAGGTACAAACATTTTTTTTTTTTTTAAGAATGAAGTTGAGCTGTGCATATGGAAGCATAGAAGTATAATAGGATAATCATAATTTGTTGAACATGGATTATTCTTACTTTCTGACTCAGTGTTTCATTTTGAGTTATACATGGGCAATGTAAGGAAGTGAACATGATCTTTTCAGCACTTACAACCCTCGCTGGGTGTGTGACAAAGTTTCCAGAAGTGCAGGCCGGCTGACTGGAGGTCAGGCAGAGCTAGTAGTCTCTACAAATGGCACAGCTCTGGGCATGAGAGCTGAGGCAGGACCCATATGGGTGACAATGAACAAGGATGATTCCTGCCTTGGTTCGTATTTACATGTTAGGATTTTGTGGAGTAGAAGCTGCATGGACCTGCTTTTAAGTTATGACTTTCCCACTGGAGTTTCTTCAGCTCTAATAGTTCATGATTTGTATTTTCTATTTGTAACCGTATCAAATTTCAAATTAGTAATAGCAAGAGAGGGGCAAGGGACCAAGCAAGGCAGTCTGACTAAAGTAGAAGGAAGGAGAACAGATAGAAGGAAGGGAGGTAAATATAAATAGGCCAGGAGAATGCCATGGAATTACAGGAGGAAAGAGAAAGAGAAGGAAGTGGAGAAGAGAAGAGGAATAAGAAGAGGAAGAAGAGGAGGAGGAGGAGGAGGAGAGGAAAGAGGGGAAGCAGCAGTGAGTGTGAAGGAAGGAGAAAGGAGCCAAGAGCACTTGAGAATAGGTTGAGGACACAGACTATAGACTACAGAGGCAGGCAAGCCTGTTTTCACACTTGGCTCCCCCACTTTCTACCCTGTAACCCTGCAGAGGCTGCTACATTTCTCCAAGCCTAAGGATGCTTTCAAGGGGCTAATCATATCTCCCCAGGGAGGTTTTGAGAAGTAACTCCAACTATAAAGGTGTACTGACTTAATGATGATTATCATGTGATAATGATGATAAAGAGCAAAAATTAACAAATATAAAAAGTAAAAAAATGTAAAAAAGGAGATGAAGAGGAAGCCCGAGAAATAAAAAAAGGGAAAATGTGAACATGATCAAAATTGATTATTTTTTCAAATGCCAGGTGAACCCAATTGAAACTTTGCCCCCAACTGTCTTCAAGGAATACTACCTATTTCTCTTTCCTATGGCCAGGTCCCCGCACCAGATAAACACTTTCCGTTCACCTATTCACTGGCTGGCAGAGGTGCTCACTCCTCACATTTGTGCTATTCGCCCCCTTCTTTTTTCTTTCTAGTAGGGACAAAATTGCTTCTTATGCGTGCGCCTTTTAGTAGCAGGAGATGAAACTGAATTGATGACAGAATCCAGGACCATAGTTATGCAGAACGGGAATGCACATATGCTCACTCTAACTCTATATATCTTCCCAGAAAATGCCAAAAGCAAAGAAATTATTCTTGGTTTCTCTT
>NW_006297152.1:1826898-1840091 GCF_000327345.1 Myotis davidii
CCCATCATTATCCTGTTCACTTTACCTCCAAAACATGCACAAAAATCCATTAAAAGAATAATTGATTGATTTTAGAGAGAGAAGAGGGGAGAAGGTGAGTGAGATCAATCTGAGAGCGCATCGCTGAGCTGCCTCCTGCATGCCCCTCACCGAGGATTGAGCCCACAACCCAAGCATGTGCCCTTGACCAGGAATCGAATCAGCAGCCTCCCATGGGACAATGCCCAACCAACCGAGCCACACTGGCCAGGGCAAAATCCACTTTCTTTATCCTAAGGTCTCACCACCCCAAGCCACATTGGCGACCACCCAGATTTCTATAATGACCTTTGCTTCCACTTTTGTCTTCTTCAGTCTTTTTCCAAAGATAAAATTATCCCCCTCCTCCATTAAAATTGCCCAATGGCTTCCCTTTGCACGAGTGTAAAACCCAAACCCTTTCTCCTTGTTTACAAGCTGTACATAATCACCCCTGTTGACCTTGCCGATTTCATTCTACTTTTCTCCTTGCCATTTACCCTCAGGCCACACTGGAGATGTTTTTCCCCTGTTTCTTGAAGTTGCCAAGTTTTGTCTTCCCCCCCTTAGGCCCTTTTGAATGGCTATTTCTTTTCTTTCTTATCTTTGTATTCCAGACTCCATCTTGTCATTCAGCTTTTAGCTTAAAGTCACTCTCTGAGCAGCGTTAGCGTGCCACCCCATGTAAAAGCCATCCAGTCTCCTGGATCACACAAGCATGTTCTCACTTTTGTTTTTCTGGTGTGTGTGGGGGGGGTGGGTGTATGCGTGTATTATGTATGGATAAACATACAGGTATGTCTCCTTGTCTCCAGAATTTCAGCTCTAAGGGATCAGAGGCCTTGCTTGTCTTGTTTGCAGTCTTTTCCCAGTGTCAAAAGTGTGTCCAGTACATAACAGAAACTCAATAAGAAACATGTTAAGTTTATAATTCAGCCTCTGAAGACAGAATCCTTAAAATTCTTTATAGGTAGGCTCAGGCCAGGTAGCTCAGTTTGTTGGAACATTGTCCTGATACACCAAGATTGTGGGTTTGATCCCCCGTCAGAGCACATACAAGAATCAACCAATGAATGCATCAAAAAGTGGAACAGCAAATCTCTCTCTCTCTCTCTTTCTTTCTCTCTCTCTCTCCCCCTCCCTTCCTCTCAAATCAATAAATAAAGAAAAAATTTAAAAAATTATTTATAGGTAACCAGTATTTTATCCAAGCCATTAATTCAGAAAGCCTGTCCATCCTTCTCCTAATTATATAAGTTCATGACGAGTAAAATATGCTGTCAGTAGTGATAAAAATAACAAAACACTATTTTGAAAAAATCCTATATAATAAAAGGGTAATATGCAAATTGACCCTAATGGTGGAATGACTCATCGCTATGACATGCATTGACCACCAGGGGGCAGATGCTCAATGCAGGAGCTGCCCCTCGGTGGTCAGTGCACTCCCACAGGGGGAGCTCCGCTCAGCCACAAGCTGGTCTGATGGCTACAAGTGCAGCGGTGGTGGTGGGAGCCTCTCCCACCTCCTTGGCAGCACTAAGGATGTCCCTGTGGGGAGCGGGCCTAAGCCATCAGTCAAACATCCCCTGAGGGCTCTCAGGCTGCCAGAGGGATGTCTGACTACTATCTTAGTCCTGATCCCCCAGGGAGTGGGCCTAAGCCGGCAGGTGGACATCCCCCAAGGGGTCCCAGATTGAGAGGTTGCAGGCTGGGCTGAGGGATCCCCCCGCCCCCCATGCACAAATTTTCGTGCACCAGGCCTCTAGTAAGGGAGGTGCACACACACACACGGGCTTTCAAAGTACAGCTCATATATGATAACTTTTAAAACAGAATGTTGCCATAAATCAGTGGAGTTAAAAGGCAGAGATTGCTGAAAGGGAAATACTTTTCTAAATAGCTAACAGTTTAAAATGCTGAACCTGGGCAAACTAGGTCACCGAATCTTATTTACAGGCAATCTGTGATAGACAAAAAGGGGAGGTAAGAGAAAGTCCCTCTGCTCTAGCCCTAGAAAAGAAGAAGAAAGATAGACGATACGGAAGGCAGAATGTCAGAAACACATCCTCTTCACCCTGCTTTGCTCTGAACCCCGGGACTGCAGAAGGGTGTGTTACAGAAACCTAGGGAATACTCACGGCAGAGTTCTCTGGCCCTGCTCCCCTTCTGTGATGAGATACCCCCCACCCAGGAAGGTGCTAATGCAACACACAGAGGTGAGCTTAGGGCCTCCAACACAGTTGACAGCATAAACCATCGTAGTCAGTAGGGCCTTGGGGTACTGCAATCTGGATATACAGAGGGTGTCTGGATTGCAGTGTGCAAACCTGGCTTCAGTTTCCCTGTGGCCTGAGGCCTGCAGACCCGGCAAGACGCAGGAGGTCTGCAGAGCCAGCCAGCAAGTGCTCAGGGGAGGCTGAATAAGCAGGCAAGACCTGACCCAAACTGAACAGAGGAAAAAGACTCGAGGTATATGAACCAGAGTGGCCAAGAGTTGACACTCCTTTTTCCTTTCCCTCCCTCTCTCTCTTTCTTTTTCTCATGCTGTGAAGCAGGTAAGGGATTGTAGGAAGACCAGGGTAGTTTTAGAGAAAATTATGAGCCGATATTTTCTCTACATAACTGAGTTACTTGTGTAACCCACTCCACAATGTTGACACCTTAGGTGTTCACTGAATACAAATTACCTTCTCCAGAAAATATGAGACTAAACAATATTAGCACAGAATCTGATTTCTTAAGTTTATCACTATTGGTGTGGATATAAAAATATGAAAGAATAAGTTTGGAAAGATGTAGCTCTTTATGTTAAATATTCAGTTTAAGAATACGTGATTATACAACTAGAAGACTATGTATATGTATTTTAATTTCTGTATAGGCGTTCTGATTACAGAAGACATATGCATATTAGAAAAACTTGATTTACATACAATTATCTACACTAATAAAAGACAAACATGCAAATTGATTGTACCTTTGCTACACCTTAAGCCATGCCCACCAGCCAATCAGAGTGACTATATGCAAATTAACCCAACCAAGATGGTGGCCCACAGGCATGGAGCTGGAGCAAACAGGGGGCTTGGTTGCCCCAATGATGGAGGAAGCCAAGCTTTCCACCTGCCGCAGCCAGCTCTGAGCTCCACTCAAAGCAACAAAGTTTCAATTATAGAAGGTAAATAAACTCCAGATGCCTGCTTTCAGCCACAGAGCTGGAGCAAGCAGGAGGCTTGGGTTGCCCCTGGCGATGGAGGAAGCCAAGCTTCCCTCCTGCCTGCCCTGGCTGGCTCTGAGCTCCTCTCAAGGCTACAAAGTTTCAATTGTAGAAGGTAAATAAATCCCAGAATAAAAAAAGAAAAAGAAAAAAAGGAGAGGCTGGGAGCTTCTGTCACCAGGGGTGCTTGGCCAGCCTAAAAATGGCCCTCAGCCCCTCACCCAGACTGGCCAGGCACCCAGTGGGGACCTTCCACCCTAAAGGGGGTTTGGCCAGCTTGCAAACAGCCATCAGCCCCTCACCCAGGCTGGCCAGGCACCCCAGTGGGGACCCCCACCCTGAAGGGCGTGTGACCATCCTGCAAACACCCATCAGCTCCTCACCCAGGCTGGTCAGGCACCCCAGCGGGACCCCCACCCTGATCCGGGACACCCTTCAGGGCAAACCAGCTGGCCCCCACCCATGTACCAGGCCTCTATCCCATATAATAAAAGGGTAATATGCAAACTGACCCTAATAGCAGAACGACTGGGAATGACTGGTCACTATGATACACACTGACCACCAGGGGCCAGACGCTTAATGCAGGAGCTGCCCCCTGGTGGTCAGTGCGCTCCCACAGGGAGAGCTCTGCTCAGCCACAAGCCAGGCTGACGGCTGCCAGTACAGAGGTGGTGGTGGGAGCCTCTCCTGCCTCCTCAGCAACGCTAAGGAAGTCTGACTGCAGCTTAGGCCTGCTCCCCGCTGGCAAGTGGACATCCCCCGAGGGCTCCCGGGCTGCCAGAGGGATGTCTGATTGCCAGCTTAGGCCCAATCCCCCGGGGAGCGGGCCTAAGCCAGCAGGTGGTCATCCCCCGAGGGGTCCCAGACTGTGACAGGGCAAAGGCAGGGCTAAGAGTGCACAAATTTTTGTGCTCTGGGCCTCTAGTATATTAATACAAGTAAATCTAATACTAAATTGTTAGCATGTTGTATATTCTTTTTTTAACTTTCTTTTTTAAGTGGATGTTAGAGTAGCTAATTTGTATATTATGCTATGTACTATGCTCCATTTCTAAGCACTTTAAATATTTATTTAATCATATTGAGAACATTTCCCCATGCCATTAAAATATCTTCAAAAACAATTTTAAAGTGTAGGTAACATTCAGTAAGTAATACATATATCTTAGGATTTACTTGACCACAGATCTAATGTGGGTTTTTTTCTGTAATATATATTGTGTTTATACATAAAACTTTGTGCATAATACTTCATTAGTCAAGATATGGTAGCTTGTTAACTAGCTCACATGAGACTGACAGTTTAGTATTTTGGACTCATCTGCTACCATCTATTATCACCTCCAAACAAGATGGCCTTTGCTTATTCCCAGAATGTTTCGAAGCATCTGCTTTCAGCTTCTACATAAAAGAAATGAGGTTGGACAGACTTAAAATTCTGAAATTAGATATAAATGTGATTTCTCCAGCAATTATATAGTTTATTTTTCAAGTTAAGTCTCAACGTTCTCGTTAAAAGTTCTTTTATATTTTTGCGTATTTTTTTACTCAGAAATATGACATCACATGTTTCTATGTTTAAGAGTATAAAAAAATCTTCAAAGAATGAATTTTTCCTTTTTTTGATGTGGGATTTTTATGATTCAAAAATTACTCATGCCGCTTTAAAATATTATGATAGTCTGTCAGATATGCAAACAGTCTTGTGGATTAAAAATTAATAAATTCACAAAGCGCTAACTCTTGGGGCCTTCTGTAAAAATATTTTGAGTTAATTTGAATAACTGTATGGATTTAAACGGGCTGTAAATTCTTTAAAAATATTCCAGTAGTAATTTTTTTCTCTAATACCAATAACAAAAAAAAAGGTTGTCTTTGTAATTAGTTTTAACTATTGAGGTTAAAACCGAGTCACTAGCTCAGGTTGTTTCCTTGAGAACAGATAGGCAAGGAGTAGGTGAAAAGAGGACTTATTAGTGTTTATTTTGTTTTTTAAAAGAAAATTATCTTGACGTTTTAGGAGATTTAATTCACCACTAATTTTTAACTCTAAAGATTATAAATAATAAGACAGTTTGAAGTAATTTTCCAGTTTAAAAATAGGTGTTAACAATCTGCAAGACAGTATTATGATTTTAATGCTAACATCCTATCTTTCTGCTCTAGCCAATACATGGTTTACAGTAAATACTACACAGGGCTCTGACAAATTGTCTAAACCTGCTCAGAAGGTCAGAAATTACTCTCAGGGAATCAAAACATTATGCTGGAAACCAAAGACATAGAACCAAAGACATAGATAAGGGTGTGGAACTTTAATTTAAAGAGAAGAGGTGGGCCCTAGCTGGTTTGGTTTAGTGGATAAAGCATCGGCCTGCAGACTGGAGGGTCCCAGTTTCGATTCAGGTCAAGGACATGTACCTTCGTTGCAGGCACATCCCCAGTAGAGGGTGTGCAGGAGGCAGCTCATCGATGTTTCTCTCTCATCGATGTTTCTAACTATCCCTCTCCCTTCCTCTCTGTAAAAAAATCAATAAAATATATTTTTTTTAAAAAAAAGAGAAGAGGTGAGTTCTGGGCAATACACAAAGAGAACTGGTAATGGTTTGAATAGCTATAACCTTTTTTAAAAATAGTACCACTTCAGATCAATTTAAACACCTTGAGATATAAACATGAGACATCATCAGCTCATGAGCCCATTGTGAATAATACTGTAGTCATTCTACAACATTTCTGTGTAGGTAGAACACACTGGGAAAAATGAATATGGTATTAAGCTTCAAAAAGGGCAATTCTGAGGTGGTAGGTAGGACAAACACAGGCTCTATAAGAGTCCTAAGCCAGAAATACATAATAAAATCCTTAAGCCAGTGTTCATAATAATTAGATATGAGATGGGTTGATCCCCCCTTCAGCACTGTTAAGTGATTGTTGGTTAGGCAGTTGTACAAATAAAATCACAGGAGGCTTGTTTAAGCCAAAGATCTATTTTTTAAATCTTCTGGTATTTTAAAGCAAGTTTTGGTGATCCTAAATGCATTTATTTATTCTTCAAACACTTATTACAACATTCACTATATGTTGGGCACTTGTCAGAAATTGTGAGATATAAGAAGTGAAAGATATAGACCCTGATTTCAAAAGAGGAGGAACACACCAGAAAAACCAATGAATATAACATAGCCAGATAAGAATTCTAAAAGATACACCAACACATTGGACAAACTAGAAGAAATGGATCAATTCCTAGAAACATACAACCTACCAAGCCTGAATCATGAGAAATAGAAAATCTGACCAGATTAACTACTTGCAGGGAGATGGTAGCAATAATCAAAAACCTCCCCCACAAACAAAAGGGTGAACTTGGTAGTAGATGGAGGAGGAGTCCAGCAAGTTTCCTGAGAGAGAAGAAGAGACAGAGAAGGTAATGCGGAATCTTGGAAGGAGTTCTGAGAGTTGAGTGGAAGTTAGCCAGATGGATTAGGGTCAAAGAGTGAGAAGATCTCATGCAAATGAAGTGAAGCATAGGAAACCTTGGCCTGTTTGAAGGAATACAGCAGTAATAAGGTCAGGGATAAGGGTCGTAATGCAGCAGCGAGATAGAACATGAAACTGGAGAAACGTACAAGTGAAGAGCCTTTATTTCTTGCCAGTAGCTTGAATTTTTTCCAAAGGCTGTGGGAAGCCGCTGGGAGGTTTTCAGCAAGATAGTATTCTGACCACAGCAGGGAGAAAAGATGAAAAAGATAGATGGTGGGCGCAAGGGCACCAACTTGGAATTACTGCAGCAACTCAGGTGAAAAATAATGAGGTAACATGTTCGTCTTGCTTAACCAGTTCCCGTCCACAGGTCCATGCATGCTGGCATTTTGGATTTTCCATTCAACATGCCATGAGCATTTGAAAGCTACTTTTCCTACCTTTTCTGAGAGTAACTGTGTTAATAATAATAATACTTCTTATCTATTGAACTCTACTGCAAGCAGACACAACTCTAAACCCTTTATATGTCACCAGTTATGCCATTTACATAACATCCCTGTGAGGAAAGTATTATTATTATCATCTCCATTCTAGAGAATAAAAAGAAAAGGAACAAAATGGTCACAAAGCAGATAGGTGCTAGAAACTTGGTTCAGAGTCTGTTTTGACCAATTTGCCACACTGCCGCTTTGCTGGCATTACTGCCTTTAGTAACATAGCTGTTTGAGTAATTTCTCTCTCTTGTCCCGATCACTCTCCCCAGCTTCATTTTGATTGTGTTGTGGCTTACTGAACTGTCAGTGACCCACACCCAACAGTGTTCAAGTTTCTGCCCCGGACTTGACCCCAGTGGACCCTGGGTGATCCCTCAGCTGCAGTCACCTGCCTCCAGTTAAGACTTGACAGCCTATATCAGGTCAGTGTTGCTCAGTGGTTGAGCATTGACCTATGATACAGGAGGTCATGGTTCAATTCCCTGTCAGGGCATTTGTTCAGGCTCGGTCCCCAGTTGGGCGGGGGGTGGGGAGTGCAGGAGGCAGCCTATTAGTGATTCTCTCTCATCGTTGATATTTCTGTCTCTCCCTCTCCCTTCCTGTCTGAAATCAATAAACAATATATTAAAACAACAACAACAGTTGATAGCCTAAGCAGGTGCCCAGCCCCAAAATGGGCACCTTGATGGCATTGGAGAGCACGATGTAGCTGGCCATGACCGCCATGCTCCACAGACCCAGGCCAAAGACCAAGACCATCTTCTCTTTTTATGATTATTAATTTATGTCATTGAATTTTCACTTAGAAAGACAGGTTTATTTCCTTCCCCCCCCACCCCCAATTCTGTGGAGGTGTAAACAACTAACAAAAAACATATAATATTTCAGTATACAGTGTGATGGTTTTATATTTGTATGGTGACATATTTACCATCATCAAGCTAATTAACATATCGATCACCTCACCTAGTTACTTCTCTTAGCTCTCAGAATAATAGTTATGGTTTCTCTGGAAATTTATTTTGCTCTCTGTTGTCTGACATTTTTGGTTTTCTATTGTTCCGATCTTTTCAGGTGTTAAGGGATTTCCTCTTATGTTGGATAATCCCTGGTGGCCCATTTATATGAGAACTAACAGCAATGTGTGTGCGTGGTGGGGGATCTTGTGGGAAGGTGAGTTTCTGAGTGGCAGCTTCACGATAAGAATCAGGCAGATAGTGAGCTACAGACTTTTCTTCTCGGGCTGTCAGCTTCTCCACAGAGGAATTCCCTAATCCTCGCTCTAGGGAAGTGACTTAAGCCTACTGTCAGCATTCTGGGAGCCAAGCAAGGGAAGGGAGTATTTCTTTAAACTACCTTAAAAATAGACAGACTCTTCTTTAATTTCAGCTGTATTTCCTCCAATTTGTTGGGCTTAGTGAGACTTTTGTTCATGAACAATTATTTGGACCATTCCTATAAGCTACCAGATGCTTTAAGATTTGAAAGACTCTAAAAGCCATCCTTGCAGATGATTAAATCACTTTATCAACCTGTCATAATGGTTGAAAATGTTACCTTTCAACGCTGTGAAGAAAGCTTCCTTGTAATGCACCTCCATTGCCTGAAAGAAGTACCCCTCGTGAATTAAATGCCAGGTCAGCTAGTCAGTTTTTACTCAGGACCCACTGAAAGAGTGGCACGAGACCAGGTTCCTTTTGATTGGGAGGAGGTTAGAGAAAACATACAATGCATGATACACTAGCCTTCATTTCCCCAATGGAGCATTATAACCGGGGGTCCTGGGATGCATTAGGAACCTGGGGGAGAGGATGCCAAATAGAAATGGAGAAAGAACACCCCCACCCCCCACCCCCCACAAAAACCAGGCATCAGAAAAATTCTCCCTTCACAATGTTTTCAAGGGAAAACCCCAATTAACAGCTGATGAGATTTGCAAAGGTGAGAGCTCTAAGGTGACCAGAGGCCCATAGAAGGTGTAAGGAAGGTCTCATGGATGAATCTCCTTGAGTAGAGTCCTAACATATGATAAAATAACATGCTGTGGGGAATGACATGACTGAGGGGAAAATATCAGTCATCTATCAGGTTATTAGAATTTTTTGTTGTAATCTAAGTAATTGATTAGGTTCCCATGTGCTCTGCAAAGGAAATCAGTGAAATGAGGTTCTACGTGAGTCACTCAAGCTAAAGTTCCGCCTTTACCTGAAATAGCTGAAATTTTCTGATAAGTGAGACAAAGGTATGTCAGTTTTGCATTTTAAAAGCTTTTGTGCTATGAATAATTGCCTCCGTGTGTGTGTGTGTGTGTGTGTGTGTGTGTGTGTGTGTGTGTAATATGGATCCAACCAAAGAAAATAATTAACTGGATTTCACATAGTGCAGAAAATTCAGAAAGGGGCCAAGCCCTAGGCACCGGATGTTTGGCTGTATCACCTTGGTGATGAGGCTGCAGAATCCAACGTCTAGAACAGCGTTTGCTTCCCTGGGTGATTCCCACACGCTTGGACTTGCCCGGTAATTTCTAGGGAGCGCAGGGTTTGGGCACCCAGCTGCTCTGGGCAGGGATGCAGTTTACTCGGAAAACCAGGGCTTGTTCAGGTACAGCGGGAAGCTGGGCCAGGGAAGAAGAACACCAAAGTACTCCCGAGTCCACTCTCCCAGGAGGCTGGGAGACGGAGGCCGCTCTGTTTTCCTCAAACACCAAGGCCAAGTCTCAGCTTCATTCAGGGCAGGCTTGTTTAATATCCAAGTGTCCAGGCTGAAGTCCATCTCTGGTAATTGTATTACTTATATTTGAATTCCTTGGTCATTTCCAATACAAAAGGTCTAGTTTCCTCTTCCTGCTATGGTTCCTCCTCCTCTCCCTCCTTATACTCTCTTTACTTACTGTGTTTGTGGGTTGTGCAGTGTTATGGTCCAGTGTTTAAATATCAGCTATGTTTTATGCTACAGATTGGATTATTATTTCATCTGGGGAAACTGAAAATTAAAGGTGATGAGGGATTATAAATTTGCAGGTATGACAATATGAGGACTTACTTAAAGGCGCCTTGCATTAGCAACCCATGGACTAAGGTGGTCTGGAAGAACAGTTGAGAGGAAAGATGTCTCTTCTGAAATTTCAAAGGAGAAATTCCCACCTTCTTTCCTTGCCAAACGCTCTACGCTGAGTGTGAGTTTAGTGACTGCTGGGTTGTTTTGGGCATGAATCGTCGGGCCAGTGTGCACAGATCACTCCGTGTCTGTCATTTCTAACCCCTGGCTCTTAACTCAGGATTTTTTTGACCCGATGCAGTAGTCTGTAGAGAGGGCTGGCCACGGTAGTCTGACAGGGCGAAAAGACATGAAAGAGATTCTCTGCTCCTCTCTCTGTGCCTCATATTCACAGGACCGTCTTTCATTGTATTACTTAAGGCCAAGTATTAGATTTAGGATAGTACAGAGGACCAGGGAAATGGGTCCCTCTGAAAAAGCTCTGCATATCTCAACATGGGTAAATCTTGACAACATAAATTTTAAAAAATGTTTTATTTTATTTTTAAATATTTTATTGATATTTTACAGAGAGGCAGGGAGAAGGATAGAGAGTTAGAAACATCAATGAGAGAGAAACATCGATCAGCTGCCTCCTGCACACTCCCCACTGGGGATGTGCCCACAGCCAAGGTACGTGCCCTTGACCAGAATCGAACCCGGGACCCTGAGTCCACAGGCTGACGCTCTATCCACTGAGCCAAACTGGTCAGGGCTTAAAAAATGTTTTAATCCTTACCCAAGGACATGCTCTTTTTGATTTTCTTAGGAAGACAACAAGAGAGAGAGAAATATCAATGTGAGAGAGAGAGAAACATCGATTTGTTGCCTCCTGTACATGCCCTGGCCCAGGGATTGAACCCACAACCTGGACATGTGTCCTGAGCAGGAACTGAACCCAGGACCCTTTGGTGTATGGGAAGATGTTCCAACCAACTGAGCCATACCAGCCAGGGTGACCACATATGTTTTAAAGGGGGTGGGGGGGGGGAGGCAATTGAAAAGAATTCACATAACATGATACCATTTATGTGAGTTTTAAAATACTTTATATTTTAATATTTTTATGAGTACACACATACATTGGAAAGGCATATTTGTATTCACCACACAGATGAACATCTACTCCAGGAGAATGGTTATTTGGGAAGAGGGAGACAGAAAAAAGGAACAGTGTGGGCTGAATGAATTGGGACTGTGGTTGAAATCTGTTTTTCCTCAAAAACAGAGAAAAATATATCTGAAGCAAATATGGCAAAATGTTAGTACTTTTAAAAATTCAGGTTTGTGCTATTTTCTATACTTTTGGAATGTTTAATAATAAACATATTGCAGAATTCATATAAAAGAGACCCTGAGGTTGCTTAGATTACTTGAATTTATTTCAATAAGCCTTTATTAAGAAACTACTATCTCTTAGGCATTGGGGACACAGATATGAAGGTGACACAGTCCCTACCCCCAGGAACTCCAGCAATGAGAGATGTAACAAATACCCACAGTTAAGTGTGGTAACCACAATCATGTTATGCATAATGGTATCAAAGTAGAATGATTGACTCTATGATGACGACTTTACTAGACAATGTTGAGGAAATCTGCACAAGATTAATGACAAAGAAATCATCATGAGTTGATTTTAAAAAATAGCTTACTTTCTTATTTCATATTTCAAATGAATTGTTAACATCGTATTCTCAGAGGTCTTCAGAATATCACTGGCAAGGGCTCCCATGTAATTTATTTAAATAAATATTTATTATGTACCTTAGCAGATGTTTCCTTTGTGGTCCCTTCCAAGTCTGCTTTATAATCCTATTTTTCATAGAGATATTGTCTTCCAAGATCGATAATCAAATCTTTATAGGCAGGGTTGTCTGTTTTTCATATTTGTATTGCCCGACCTCTGGAGTTTTCAGTATATTTCTACATAAGCAATAGTGATGATTCAGTTTTTACTCAATATATACTATGTGTTATGGAATCATGGGAAAGGGCCACTTAATCCCAAACTCAGTATTTGAGGCCAAGGGCAGAAGGGAGACACCTGGAGTTAAGACCTACACTGTCCAAAGTACGCAGATACAGTATAGAAAGAATATAATGCCATGGATGAAAATGACACCCATTATTTCGGGCAAAAGAAACACAACAGTTAATTACCAAGAAGGTTGGCAGGGCATGCTGAAATATAAACAACATACTATTGGTTCCCCTTCTTGAGAAAATATTAATGGAAAACACTAAAGTCTTTTTTCTACTCAACTTTCATCCAAAGTAAAACCACCACAAAACTCAGCCTGCCACTGTTGGGTAGATAAAAACAAAAAAACAAAAAACACACACAAAACAAAACAAAACAAAAAACAGGAGAAAAGCCAGTATGTTCTATTTATAGCTGTACTTGGTCAGCAATAATGTTAACAGATTTTCATCAATAATTGTTAAAAATAGAACAGTAAATATTTGACATCTCAGTTTTAATTAAAATGAGCATAGTGTGATACTGGGGTGATAGTAATAAGAGATCTTTGATAAATCAGCCAAGAGGGCGCAGGCAGAATATCTGAGTCACAATAGTGAATACACATTACACCCGTTGGCTCAATAGGAAACTTCATTCCTGGGGCCCTTATTGTGTTTAGATGTTATTTGCATGCATTTGTCTCCACATCAACCTACAACTTGGGGTTAGCAAAAGTTTTACTTTAATCAAACATATGCTGTGTAAAGGAAGAGTCTTATGTGTGTACACAAAACAACATTGATAACAATAAAAGGTGAGACAAGTAAACCCAGGAGCATTTAAAGCAATCATAGTTGCTAAGGAGATAGAAAGTCAAGTCAACACAGTTGAAGGGGCAGTTTCAGATAGCAACTGTCCAAACTATTGGGGCCAGCCAAAGGGAGAGCTAAGTATGTGCATGGTAGGG
>NW_006297152.1:1840124-1851429 GCF_000327345.1 Myotis davidii
ATGGTGAGAATAGAACATGATGCCTGTTTCTGGGCCCCCACTGTAGCCTTGTGAACCCAGCGATTGTCTCCTTTCCTAACCTAACTGGATCCCACTTATTCATCCTTTGTTGGCTGTATCCTGGTAGGGACTTCTCCTGCATCAGGGACTCTGGACAAGCTCCCTGCCCTAGAAAGAAGTTGCCTGAGTTGCGAAGTCCTTTTCTATCTAGAACAGAAAGGCTGGAATTTGACTCCCTTTTTTGCAGCCTCGATTTCCTGATTCCTTCCTGAATCCCAATTGCTGATTTGGTTCCTAAAAGTCCGTGTTTGCTGGGCCAAACCTTAGAAGATAACAGGCCTTTTCCTTTTTTGTTTCACTTCTTATCTCAGACCCAATTTCCTTTCCCTTCTCTCCATGATTCCGAGCTATCAACGGGAATGATAGTATTAATGGGGACGAATGTTTATTGAGTTCTTACTATATTACAGGCACTTTCATTAACAAGTTGAGGTTGATTGTTTTTTTCATCCCTATTTCATAGATTAGGAAACAAGGAGCAGCTAATAGGTGACTAGGCCTGGACCTGAATCTAGGCAGCTGGTAATCTTCACCAATGACTATGCTGACTTTCATGATAATAGGATGACCTGGGTAATGAAGGGCCTGGAAGAAATATGGTGACTTTCATTGTAACAAAAATACCTTGATGTGAGTTAAATGCTTTTTGATGATAAATGTCAGAGTTACCATGAAATCCTTTGATTTTGTGTGTTGTGGTGGTGGTGGTATTTTATTCAGACATTTTAATACCTAGTCTATGTTCTAAGAAATAAAAAAGAATTCAGATAGAATACCTGCCCTCTGAGAGCTTTCAGTCTAGTAGAGGAAGCCAGACATAGAGACAAATGTAAAAGGTGTTATGAGTGTAAGTCAGGACACTCGGCAATTGTGATCAAATTTCTCAGAAGTAAAAGAACAGGGAAGATTTACAGAGGAGTGCTGTCAGGATATATGATCAGGTAACTGTCCTGATCAAAATACATTAATTGTCTAATCGTGTGTTTTTATCTTCTAAAAGAGTATAAAGGAGATTTCACAGGAATTTGGGGCCAAGCTTAACTTTCCTCATCATATCCTGCTTTTAATTTAAATTACAGTTTCAGGGATTATGTAGTATTGCAGGTCCTATGCTAGTTTGAATTGTTTTCCCAGTGGGTGCTTTGACAGTTCATAGAATTATTTGCAGAATTGGTTATGTCAGTCCTGCTGTGATGTAGATGTGTCTTGTGACTCTTAAGGTCTATGAAAGCCTGGAGAGATTGTGACAACCACGAGTTAACATTTTGCCCTCTGCTGTTACCTAATCACGCACGTTAATCATCGCATTGGGGAGTCTGTGGTGATGGTGGGTGAAAAGGTCTGTATTTTCAGTGGCTGCTTAGGAAAAGTCTCAGATGCTCCCTGTCATCCTGGAGAACCCACAGGAAGTGTAAGTTAATTCATGACATTGGCAGTGCAGGGCATGTGTGGGCACAGCATTCTGAGTGGTAAAGGGCTGCTTCTTATGTAACGTAGCCCAGGACTTGGAGCTCCAGGGAAGGGGAGCTGATGCAGGGGGAGTCCCATGTGTGGTGGAGCAGGGAAGGTAAGTATTCCTGAAATGGGGCAGCAGGGTGAGGGGTGGGGTAAAGCAAGTGAGACCAACACATGCAAGTGTAGGGTGAGATCGGCCCTGTCTTTATTTCAAACTTTGAACTTTTGTTCATTGTGGATTTTTTTTGCATTAATATCAATGTTTAAAAGATTGTATTAGAATGTTTATCTTGATTATGGTGTTTTTGACATCTTGAATATTGCACTGAGGAAAGTGCTTCGCCCCCTAACCTTAGCTTGTACTTGAGGTGAGAGGTTTGCACACATATCATTGCCCAAGAGAGTCATTGCATTGTATTGTAGATGTGACCTCACAGGGCTTCTGATGTGACCTTAACCCAGAGGCCGCCATCAGGGGCCTGTGGGACCATGTTCATCCTGTAGACAAGTATTATTGCCACCAACAGTGTTTATTTTTGAACACTGAGCTGCCTTCATTTTGAAATGGAAAGGTGCCTTCTAAAACAGTGTGGGTATCTGACTTCTCACGAACATTTGGGCCTGTGCTTTTTCATGGCAGCAATCAACCAAAGCCGGCTAGACCACCTCTTCAGGTTCACCGGGCCCATTTCAGAAGCTTATGTTACTGCCTGGTGCTGGAGGCATTGAGCTTCTGGGTCCTGATTAACTGCAGGAGTCTTTCAATAATACCTCTTAAATATGGGCTTTCATTCATTTCATAACTATCTAGTTTTGTGCCTATTATGTATAATATGTGGCTAAGGAACAAGATGACATGGTATTTTTTCTCTTGGAACCTGTTTTAATCTCTTAGGCAATGTTATAGGTTGCACTGTGTCTCCCCAAAAAGGTGCACTGAAGTCCTAGCCCCAGTACCTCGCAATCTGACCTTATTGGGTCTTTACAGAGGTAATCAAGTTAAAATGAGGCATTAGAATGAGCCCTAAGCCAATATGACTGGTGTCTTTAAAAGTGGAGAAACTGGGACTCAGAGACAGATACAAATAGAGGGGAAACAATGTGCAGGCACACAGGCAGAAGATGGCCATGGGCCTGGAGTGATGCATCTGCCAGCCAAGAATGCCAAGGACTGCTGGCAAACACCAGAAGCTAGAAGCCACCAGGAAGGATTCTCACCTAGAGCTGTCTGAGACAGCCTGGCCCTGCTGACACCTCGACTTCCAGCCTCCAGAACCAAGGCTGGTGTTTTTAGGCACCCAAGTATTTGGTGTTTTGTTTCAGCAGCCCTAACAGGCAGTTACTAAATAATGATTTGAACAAGTCAATTTAATGACAATTGTGGCCAGAATCGTGAAGGGCAAGTACAGAATGCAGTGAGAGTGCATGTGGGCGGGATGACTGGTCTTGTTAGGAAGTTAGGAGGCTCTGGGGTCTTTTCTGAGGAAGGTGTGGTTTAGCCGAGGTCTGAAAAAAATGAGCAGGAGCTACTCTCTAGTAGTGAGGGAAACAGACACAGCCACGATGAGGGGATTGATGATGTGCGAAGGCTCGAAGGAAAGAAAGAGTAGGGTGTATTCAAGAAACTGGAACCCAGCTGGGGCTGAACTACAGGCAGGAAATTGTGGAGCCTGATGAAGTGGGCCCTCTACAGTGGAATGTACTGACTGACTTTGGGGAAATTATATAACTTTTTGAGAATAATAATAGTTCTTACATGGTGATTATGAGGATTAAGTGAGATAGTAAATGAAAGAGTCTTAAAAGAATGGCTGGCACATATGGTTCCATAGATGTTGCCTATTGTTTGATTCCAGCTGTTCATGTTGTTACCATCAGTATTAACAGGACAATGATAAGCAGGGCCCTGGGCTGCCCTTAGCATGTTGATCTCTATCCTTAAGGCAATGGGAAGCCTGTGTGTGTTTTTAATCAGGACTTCAATTTAGCCAGATTTTACTTTTAAAAGATCCATCTAGCCCCAGTGTGGAGAACGGAGATCAGTGGAGACGAGGCCACTGGAGAAAGTTCCTGGGGACAGGTGTTGGTGGTGGCAGTTTGGCCTTGATCACTTCATAGAATTTGGAGATCACACATCCATCTTAAGAAAATTTGGAATTCCATAAAATTCTGCTTTCTTCTATATTTTAGGGTTTTCTTCTAGAACAAATACGCCCTGGGTGATGCATGGATTTTTATCTCAATTCTTCCGTAAACTTAGCACTTCCAAGTGCTCATTTAATTATAGATACAAAACAGATATAAAGGAAATCCAGATTAATACATGGTGAAATTAAGATTCCTGGTTGTTGAACCCATCCAAAAATGTCCTTAGGAGCTTCTAAATACTCTCATTCTCTATTTGCTTTTTTATTGCTTTTATGTATTGTGTCTTTATTTTAGAAGAGAAATTGAATTGACTTGTTCTTTACAAAGCCACATTCATTGCTATCAGAATTTGTGGTCTTAGGTGAAGGCAAAATGCTGGACTGGCAAATGTTCACAACAAATATGTTTTAAATAAAGTACTGGATGTGCTGAAAATTCATTAGGTAATGAAAGCAATCAAGAAAAATGGAAAATTCTCTAATTCTTTCTGGATTTATGGTTGACTTTAATACAAAGTATCATATTTGATATAATTGGCAGACTAATATTGGCAGACTTAAAAAATTATCTAATGAGTTAGTTCATTGTTAGTGGAGAATTTACCTGTGATGCCAGAGGTGGAAAATGTCTAAAGTCTAAAAACATATAAGCAAATGTTCATTTCCAAGTGACAGTTCATGATACTCAGCTTTGAAAGGGAAAAGGAAATTTGGAGCCAAATTTCCTCTCTGTAAACTAAGAAAATTCTAATCTTTCCTGAATTTACTCTATTATAATAGAGTGCCATTTTATAAGAATTTCTTTTTTTTACAATGCCCTTATTCATTATCTTATTCCCTGTTGAACAAAATTATATATGAATATTACTTATTTTTAATAAACTCTTGTGTGTGCACTGATTAAAGCACCCATGTTTATATGTAAAAGATGGGATTTTTGACTTACATGAGTTTTCAAAACGAAAAGAAATCACATGGGGACTAAGAAATACCATTATAAAAGAGATTCTTGTTTACATTGGAAAACCTTATCTTTCTTCATATTTTCTTACATGTACTTATTTGAAAGGGATCAATGCATAAGACCATTTAAAATGACATTGCTAAGTTGTGTATTTTAGGGTGACTTTATTTTTTACAAAATGAACTGCTCAACTATGATAAATTTCGCTAAGGTTTCAAACGGCATTTTTTAATATTTCAAGGCGAAGTGCTTTATTAGAAATCTTCTCAGCAGCTCAATGATGTTTACTAAATAAACATAGACATAATTTTACCAGTGTCATTCTTTCCTCATTGTAACCCCATGATTACAGAAATTCAGTATATCTTTGTTGCTTGTGTACATCCTTAAGTGCTAGAAAAATGCTTCCTGGTACACAGAAGGTGCCTAATAAGTGCTAGTTGAATGAATGGGGAAATATATTTCCTGTACCATCAATGACTTTCTGCAGGTAGGTGGTACTGTGAATGGAGAGAACTTCTGAACTGTGTCCCTTTGATACGTGCGAGTGCCTGCCATGATTTGCCAAACTAGTTGGCAGGGGACCTGAGTTGCCCAGTGGCCCAGTTTCTCATCAGTGCCTAACTGGCCTCTGTAACTGTGAGATATCAGAGCACAATGAACCAAAATTTTGTTGTTCATCCAGGATTCTCCCAGTGTGCTCCCTGCGATACAGCACCACATGGGAACTTGTTATTCATGTCAACCCTCAGGTCTCAACCTAAAGAGGATTCATCAAAAGCTCTGAGCATGGGCTCAGTAATCCATGTCAGACACACCCTCCAGGCGATTCTGATGCGGGCTCAAGTTTACGACCCGCTGCTCTAGACCATGGTTGGATAGGCATGGCTAACATCTACCTCTTATTTTCCTTTTCTGTTCTTCCAGTGATGCCCGACTTCCCTTCTAATTGGCACAATCTAATTTTGGGGACATGAATACTTTGAGGAATGCCTTCTTAACGTAATTTGCATAGCTCAGGCCAAAATCTTTATAAGCTTGATTGGAATTTAACTCTTAGAAGTTATCTACTAGCCCCCAGTGCACGAATTTGTGCACCTCGAAAGGAACTGTGGGCCACGAGGCTGTGGTGGGCACAGGGGCGGGTCTCGGCCCATCCTCTGTGCCCCAGCCTGGCCCCTCTCGCTGTGGCCCCTGGTCCCCTGTTTGCTGGCAGCCCCACTCCAGCCACCACTGCTCCTAGGCTCTGACTGCATAGACCCTGCTCGCACCTGCTGACGGCGCAGAGTGATTGGGGCCAGCACCAACAGTGGGTGTAAGCAGGGACGGCTCCATCAGCGGGTGCAGCCGGCGGCTGCTGCCCCGATGGCCCCTCAGGAGCAGGGGAGGTGGAGAAGCCCTCAGGGGTGATTGGTGCTGGCAGCCGTCGCTCACACCTGCTGACGGAGCCGAGTGATCAGGACCAGTGCCAGGCACCAGCAGCGGGTGTGAGCAGAGGCTCTGGTGCTGGCTGCAGGTGCGAGCGCTGGGTGGGACCACGGCGTGGAACTGCGGCGTGCGGGAGCAACGAATTTTCAGTAACTACCAGAGGCTCGCCCCGATGACAGTGACCAGAGCCCTGCCTTGGTCTGGCACTCCACTCACCTGCTTCACCATCCTGCCGCAGCCGCCGCCCGCTCGCCATGTTCCACACTCTGCCACCTGCTGCTGATGCCTGCCATATTCCGCACACACCCCCTGGTGGTCAGCACACATCATAGTGACCGGTTGTTTGGTTGTTCTGCTGTTTGGTCTATTTGCATATTAGCCTTTTATTATGTAGGATTGCTACATAACAAATGACCCCAAACTTTAGCAGCTCAAAACTAGAACCATTTATGATCTCACAGTTTTCGAGGCTTAGTTGGGTGGTTCTAGCTCAGGGACTGCACTCAAGGTGTTGTGTAAGACTACAGTCATCTCATGGCTCCGCTAGGGAAGAACCACTTCCCTGTTCTCTTACACGGCTATTGGGAGACCTCAGGAGATCCACTTTCAGGCTGACTGAGGGGAGCCTCTCCTCAGGGCTGCCTACGACATGGTGGCTGACTTCCATTGGAGGTATCCATCCAAGGGGGAGTGAGAGCGCACTCAGGAGTGAAGCCAAGGTCTTCTTGTAATCGAATCATGGAGGGAGGGAGGTCCCCAACACTGGTGTTGTATTCTATTCATTAGCAGCCCACATTCAAGGGGAGGGCATGACCTAAGGGCATGAATATCATGAGGCAGGAATCATTGTGGGTTAACTTATAGGCAAATAATTTCTCACCTTGTCCAATTCTATGCATTGCAATGTTTCGAATAGAACTCTTGATTTCTAGTGTCAGAAATCTCAACACAAACTGGCTATCCAGACAGAAATGTGTGCACCTTATGGGGTGGTGTGATATAGGGGACTGAGCAGATGCTGTCACCTGGATCTGCTCATCTTGGTTCTGCTTGCTCTGTATCGGCTCCGTTCTCAGATGGCTTCTTCTCTGTTATTGGCATAAAAACCTGCAAGCTCTCGGGTGCAAGGTCAGTGGCATAGCATGAAAGCCTCTTTTCCCAGAAACTCTGGCATAAATTCCATTGGCTGCATGGTTCACAGAGCCTTACCTAAACCAACTGAGAGACAGGAGTCATGACTGCATTGGTTCAGACCCAGGACACACACTGCACCCACAACCAGGGAAGGGTTCCACAAGCTTTGAGGGGGAAGGTGAGTGCCCTCAGACCACATCAGGCAAGCTTTCACTGAAGTACTGCCTGTCCTGTTGTCCCTCCTGCGCCCCCCCGCCCCCCCCCCCCGAGCGGCCTTGACGTTCCTAGAGGTGAAAAAAAATTTGAAATGGTTAGTTAAAACTCATCTGATATGCTTAAGAATTAAACTTCACAGAATAACTCAATACAAATTGAGTTATTTGTGTTAAATATTCCCCACCAATAACCTTTTTTTTTTTTAAATCCTCACCCAAGGATATTTTTTTCCACTGATTTTTAGAGAAAGTGGAAGGGAAGAAGGGGAGTGAGAGAGAAACATCAACGTGAGAGAGACACATAGATTGGTTGCCCTGACCAGGGCCGGGGATTGAACTTGAAACTGAAGTATGTGCCCTTGACCAGGAATCAAAGCTGGGACCCTTCAGTCTGCCAGCTGGTGCTCTAACCACTGAGGAAAAACAGCAAGGCCCAGCAGCTTCCCTCTTACTGAAGGCAGCAACCTTATTATAGCCACAGAACTGCTTGGCACCGAGTTGGCATTCAGCAATTAGTTGATGAGTGTGATTTATTCTTCCTTATCTTAGACCTGTGCAGTTTTGTTATCCAGAATATCAAAGAAATGGCAAGATTTATTATAGACTTGGAATTTGTTGGTGGTCTTGCTTGGCCAGGAGCCCCCTGGTTCACAGGTTAGGTCAAGCACAGGAGCGAATAAAACTCTTTTGAGTATCTACAATATTAGACATATATATTGTTTCACTTTAATTTTTACACAATCTTTTGTCCTCACAGTGTATTATCTCTATTTTGTAGATGAGGAAACTGATGGCCAGAGATCTAAAGGGACTCCCTCAAACTCACATGTTTCAGAAGTGGTAGAGTTAGGATACCACAGAAGTCACTCAGATGTCAAAATTCCGGGTCTGATTGGAATTATGGGGAAGACTGTAGCATGCTCTTTTTTTTTTTTAAACTATGAAATTTTGAGCAGGCCAAAGTCAGAAATCAAAATGAACAGCCCTGAGGGCACTGGAATGAGGGCAGCATATGAAATAAAGTTCAGGGGTGTCGAGTGTCCTACAGCAGAAAAGAAATGGAGTCTACCCCTTCTTTCTGTTCCACTTTTGATGGAATTTATATGTATTGAGTAATGCAGGCATAAAATTAAACAGGATAAACCATCCCATTTCCTTGTTTCTCCAGTTACAATGATATGCAAACTAGTCTACTTCCTTTTTTGACTCTTACTCCAAAGACCATGAGTAAATATGTGTTTGGCACAGAGGCTCTTAAAGGGGTAGGAGTACTTACTTGAGGGGCCTGTGCAGGGACTGGACTGCAGGGGAAAGCAGGGCTAGATGACTGGTTTCTTGGTTCTTTTGAATTATTTGCGAGGCGGAGACTGGTTTGGTGGAGTGATCCCTGTTAATGTTACACTTTCTTGAAATTTGTTTTGAAAATCTTGTTTTAATGTTTCTGCAAAGTAAATCCACCCCTCCCCACACTGCCTACGTATGTGCTTAATGTGAGGATAATGCAAAATGGAACATGGAAGACAACTGCTACATACGAACTGATGAAGAAAAGGAGGGAACATGGCATTTCAGCATGGGGATTGGTGGCAAGACCTATATCCCATGAGTCTGGGAAGAGGGAAGTACTCACTATACACACTGAGAATTAACCCCCCACTGCAGTAAGCACTAGCCAGTTTGACCGAGGACCAGAGCTTGGCAAGGCGTGGTTAAACTTTCAAAAGACCCAGAGGGAACATAGAAAGAATCACCAAGTTGTTGAACAAAAGGGCAAAAGTAAAATAAGCAAATCAACCAAAATACACATCCCAAAACAAAATACCCACAGTGTTTGGGATCATTTCACCTAGAGAAAAAAAAGCCTGTAACAAGATAGAAAACAATGCTGAGGTGGTAAATTCATCTCCTGTCCTATACAGGTAGGACACTCCGGTTCTAAGCACCTGGAGGGAGACCAGGTGAGTGATGTCAACAATCACACTTTCATTGAGATGTCTATTCAGCACCTTTCTGGTGTCAGTCCCTGGTTATTGTGGGTACTATGGGGGATAGAGAGAGGTGGTTAATGCCCTCCCTGAGCTTAGCAGCGGTTCTCAACCTGTGGGTCGCGACGTTTTGGCAGTCGAAAAACCCTTTCACAGGGGTCGCCTAAGACCATCCTGCATATCAGATATTTACATTACGATTCATAACAGTAGCAACATTACAGTTATGAAGTAGCAACGAAATAATTTTACGGCTGGGTCACAACCTGAGGAACTGTATTTAAAGGGCCAGAAGGTGGAGAACCACTGCCTTATATAATCAGTTGAAGGTCTTAAGAGCAAAAACGGAGGTTTCGCAGAAAGGATGAAATCCAAGCCTGAAGTATCAACTCAACTGAGTTTCCAGAGTTGCCCTAGGGGTTTCGGATGGATTTGCCAGTCCCACAGTCCTGTGAGCCAATTCCTTAAAATAAATGTTTTATACACACCCCCTGTTGAGCTGTTTTCTCTGAAGAACTGCACTGATAGTGTCTTGGTCATGTAAGCTTGGGTAAAGGATGGGGAAGGTGTGTGTGTGTGTGGGGGGGGGGGGGGGGGAGTGACAGTACCCAGGAATCGAAGTGATCAGGAAGCACATTATATGTGACCTAGAGAGTCTGAAAGGGTTTTGGGACTGGGAGTGAGAGGACCAGATCCACATTTTAGAAAGCACGTCCGATTATATTACTCTTGAGAGCAGAAGTGAGGAAAAACGTGTTTCAATTCCAGCACGAAGGAATTCCTCACAAGCAAGTCCTTTGTACAAGCAGAAAGAGGTGCCGACTCTATTTGGGAATCGAAAAACATCACTTGACGTTTTTAGTCACTGGTGGGCACAGTCTTGCAAAAGAATGACATTGTTCTTTTTCCAACCAGGAGTCTGTCTGTCTACCGGACCTCCTTCGGGGCTTGTAGCTTTCACGGGTTTCTCACTTCTATAGCTTTCACGAGGAGGCCCCCCTGCAACCGGGTAAAGATTCCAATCTGGCCACGCAGCCTTTCTGCGAGATACACGGTCTCACCCAGCGGTGGAGGTGGGAGGGTGGAGGTCAGCCGGGGATTCCGGCTGCCCAAGTGGAAAGGGAGAGTTCATCAAGGGACAGAAGCCCCGCCGCTTCTTGCGTGTGGGGAGAAGACTCGCCTGCCGCCGCTGCAGCCTCAACTCTGCGGATCCCGCCTCTGCAGGTTCGCTCCCCGCACGCGGCGCGTCCCCAGGAGTTGAGCTGCCCCCGCGCGCGGTCTGCGAGCCTGGGCGGGGTCTGCCTCTCGCGGGGAGGTGTGCGGGCGCGCCGGTCAGACTGGAGTCGCGGGTCGCCCACCCCGCCGCTCCGCCGAGAACATTCGCAGCCCCTGTCCCCAGCAAAGGGGTCTTGCTCCTGAGAGCCTAACCGATTTTTCTTCCATCCCCTCTGCACCCCTCGATGTTTTCACCCTGGCTCCCGGTGCGTTCCCCATCCTTTTGGTTCGGAACCTTCTGCGCAGATCTCCTACCCCAGCTCAAGCACCTTAGAGACAGGAGGGGGTGGCTGGTGACTTAACCCTTTCCCGGGCGTAGACGAGAGGTAGCCAGCACCCTCCCGACAGCCCCGCTCCAGGGGCCTCGGGGCGCCAAAGGGGGTACTTCTCCCTACAACCCTTGGGGGCCAAGGGCTCCGGGGACTCTCGCCCCGGCGCTGGGCTCTACACCCCGCACCCCGACCGGGCCGGAGAGCGAGAGTGAGGATCCGGGGAGGGGGCAGGGTTAGAGCCAGGGCCCAGAGGAGCAGAGGCGGCAGGTGAGTCCCGGGGCTGCGTCCCCCGGCGGGGCTGGGGAAGGGAGCCCCAGGCTGGGCGACGCAGGCGAGGGTTGGGCTAGAAGGGGGCGCGGGGAGGCGAGCC
>NW_006297152.1:1851657-1857870 GCF_000327345.1 Myotis davidii
ATGCCTGCCCGTGCAGCTCGGAGCGCGCAGCCCGTCTCTGAATAAGAAGTGAGTACCGTGGCGTGTGTGTCAAAGGTTCAAGTCCATTTTTTTCCAAAAAAAAAAAAAAAAAAAAAAAAAAAAAAAAAAAAAAAAAAAGCATTTTGAATGCTGCATGCCTCATGCTGCCCAGCGCCTCGCCGGAGAAAGCCGGCTCTAGCGCAGGAGGTGAGACCCCGGGGACCCCCTCCGCCGCCCGCCCCGCGCCTTCCCGCCCCAGCGGGTCCCGGGAGGGTTGCTGATGCCCCTCTGCCTGCAAGCGGACCTTTTCCACCTTCATTTCCCCTCCTAGGTGTTGGGTCATAATCTGGGGTTGGAGGCAAACCTATCCCCTGCCTCTCCCTTGTCTCCTGCAGGTGCCTGGAGGTTTTGCATCTGCCTTGGGAGTGGGTTTGAGACACCTTGTCTGTGTGTGTGTGTGGGGTGGGGTGGGGATGGGGGGGCTAGTTTCCGAAGGAGGAGGGTCAACCCTAGGGAACAACCGACAGGCAGGACGCGTGGTGACCCTGGGCACACTTGTTGCCCATTGCCCATTGCGTGGAGGGACAGGCGGTGGTGCTGAAAAAAAGCTCGTTTCTCCTGGTATTGGGTCGCCCATTGAATCCGGGAGCAGAGCGAAGAAGGCATACCTGGGTGAGGATGGGAGAGCGGGATTGAGAGGAGGCTGGTGTGCTGGGGGCAGAGGAGGGAGGCAGTGGTGGTGCCCAGAGCCTGTGGAGGGGGCCAGCCCCTGACTCCGTGTGCTGAGTAGCTTCTCTTGCTGTTCATACCCCAAAGGACTGGAGATGGAAACCGGAGGGTTTCTCATATTAGACGGAGAGGAAAGGCTGTTGTTTTTTCATTTTGCTATCTCACCAGTTCCTGCCCATTCGGTCTGCCAAAGGTGCATCATATGTATTTCTGCTAATTAAAAGATACGGCAATAGCTTAAAATAAACTCCGTCAGGAAAGGCATTAATTAGCTTAACACACACACACACACACACACACACACACACACACACACACTTTTAAAAATATACCTGTCCCCTTCCTCCGAAAGCTTAGAATGATGTTTAGTTTGGCGTGGGGATTTAGGGACGGGATTTGGGGAGCATCCAGGTACATAGTCTTGGTGTTTTCCAGTTCTGCAGACTGGACACCACTGATGCGAACCATCAGAAACAGGAGAGAACAGAGCACTGCCGAGAAAGGCTTGGGGAGCTTCCTCCAGAGAGACATAATGTTGAGCTTCTATGTGATTTTGTTATTTTTATTCCAAAAATGGCTAAATTTTAGGTTGTGACCTTTATTTTTCACTCAAACTCATAAGGCAGCGTGGAGGCCTGGTGGGGCGGTTAGACAGCAGATGACAGTGATGTTAGCTATTATCAGCATTTCTATTTAAAAAGTGGTATGTTTTTTTTGTTTGTTTGTTTTTAAAAAAAGAAAATTCTAAACACATAGCCCGCGTTAATTTTGAGTGAAGTTGCCTTTATGAACATGAGATGTTAAAACTGTCTATTAGTTTGGGGCTTTATGGAGCAGTGGAGTGTCCCAGGGGAGAAACGTGTACATACCTATACTTCACTGTTGTCAGGACTGTACGTGGAGATCCCTCATATGTACAGGTACTGTTACCCCTCAGAGCGCTGGCTTCCTCTCTTCCAAGTCAGAACCACTCAGAGCTTCGCTGGTTGAGGATCCCTCTGTTATCTGCCATCATTTTACAACACTACTTAGCACTGGTGCTCCAAATAGCTTTGTTTGCAAAGCTTCTTTTTTGATGGGCAACTGAAGACTTAGTTTATGAATTCAGACTGTGGTCGTCCTAAATTTAACTCAGCGGTAGTCAAGAGGGCAAGGTATGTAGCCATGTGAAAATTGACACACTCTGCTGTATTTCCTTCTCATCCTCAAGTAATTTCAGGTTCCTGTAGGGTATTTGGGGGCAATTCCATTGGGATTTCCCCAATACTTACCCCAAAGTGTCTTTTAGATTAGGTTATCATTTTATTAGACCTGTATGATAGATACTATTTTTACTTGTTTCTATAACAATTACGGACAACAAGTTGATTATTCTAGTTGAGTTGGTGGCTTTTTAAAATTTCCTCTTTGTGGCCATTCTATTACCCCTTTTGGTTCAATGTTATTTTTCCAATCAAATATATTGTAATAGATGGCTTATTTCCCCCTTAGCAAGTAGAAGGCTAGTATCTCTTGTATTAGCCAAAAAGGAATCCATTAATGATATTTTTGAACAGCTCAGATGAATAATAAATGGATTTAGAGTCACCTCAGAGTATATGGGAATTTGTAAGGGAACACAGAAATTCATGCTAATGGAGCAATTAGCTTTGTACAGAGCATGTAGGGTCCAAGGTGTGAGACAAGGTTTTAAACTTTTTCTTGATAATGTTCACTGTTGAAATGGAAGGAACTTGTCATGTCTTGGCTGCACCAAGGATTTTGCCACAATGGGTAGCGATATTCTTGTTTTTATACACATGTCAGAGATTGAATAACAAAGCATAGAGAATGCTTAAGCAAAAAGAAATGATTGGGCTACTGTGGTTTATTTACCATCATCATGTATTACCAGAAAATTACTAATGTTTTACTTTGAGCAATAGCGTCTGGGTCATAAATTCACTTATAATACAATTCCTTTATTACAATGAATTTTTTAAGGCAAACGTAGAGAACGTTATTTACGTTGATTGCTGTGGTATAGAGTGTTACGTGCTAGAGAAGGGGAGTATCCAGGAACCTTCTTCATGAGTATTCAAATATCTACTTTAGCATCAGCAACTCTTAGCAGTTCAGTAAGTCTTTGTTGACTCATGGTGGACAGATACAAATTTTGAAATTAGTTAGGGAGACCTCAGACATGTCAGAGAGGAAGGGAGAGGGACAGAGAGATAGAAACATCAACAATTAGAGGGAATCATTGATTGGCTGCCTCCTGCACGCCCTCCACTGGGCAACGAGCCAGCAGCCCAGGCATGTGCCCTGACCGGGAATTGAACCGTGACCTCCTGGTTCATAGGTCGATGCTCAACCACTGAGCCACACTAGCTGGGCAGGCATGCTTTTATTTTTTTTAAGTGTCTCGGTCCAACTCCTGTTTGTTTTTCTTCCCCCTCCCATCTGGATCCCCAATAGCAGCAGAGAGCGAAGGCCCAGCCCCTTCCCCTTGAACCCATTTATATGCTCCTGGGTGCCTTCCTGGTTCCAGAGCTTCCACCAGGAGAGCAGAATTCCGTCAGCTTTTGCCACCCCTTAGACAAGCCCAGCCGTCACCCCACCGACCTCCTCCAGCCTAACTCTCCTTCTCTCTTATCAGTGGCGGCACCTGACTTGCTGGATCCAAAATCTGCCGCTCAGAACTCCAAGCCCAGGCTCTCGTTTTCCACGAAACCCACCGTGCTTGCTTCCCGGGTGGAGAGTGACACGACCATTAATGTTATGAAATGGAAGACGGTCTCCACGATTTTCCTGGTGGTTGTCCTCTACCTGATCATCGGAGCCACCGTGTTCAAAGCATTGGAGCAGCCTCACGAGATTTCCCAGAGGACCACCATCGTGATCCAGAAGCAAACCTTCATTTCCCAGCACTCCTGTGTCAACTCGACTGAGCTGGACGAGCTCATCCAGGTAATGGCACAGAGGGGTTGTTGCTCTGCTTCCTCCGTGGGGGGAGAAAGACTCAGAGTGAGAGGAGGCAACTCATGGCACAAAGCTGTCCTGATTTGCCTGCGGGGGCCCCTGGTCCACTTTTCTCCTTTGCATAGAATTCTTCTCTGCAGACCGTCTCCTTTCGATACGTCTTCCCTCTTTTCTTACTTCTATCACCTCTTCTTCTCCTTTTCCTTTATGCCTCCCTCCCGTTCTTCCTTCTCATCCTCTTCTGTTCCTGCTCTTGTTATTTCTGTCCTGGCCTCTCCCAGCTCTCTGTCCCTTTGCCCTGCCTTAGAACTGCCAGTGGACCCCTGTGGACCTGGGGTTACTTGTTGGACGTCCTTCTGGCTAAGTGGACATTGCCGCCTGAGAAAATTTGCCGTGGCAAATGAGAGGAAAACATAAGGCAGGAGAGCCGTGTTCATGGTGGCAGTGGCCATCGTAAGATAAAAAAGAGGAGTTTGTGGTGTGATCCTCTGACCTTGGCACCCCTCGAGGTTAACATGTTGTAACTTCCATCTTTCATCTAGCCCCGTATAACTGGTAACTGCCTTTTTTAAGTACCTAGGGACAAGTGATTAATCATTGCTTCTCTAAACCCCAACTAAAAGCAATGTACACTGTATGGAAAAATAGAATTCTTGAATAAAAACGAATTTAGTTTTAATTTACTCTATAAAAGCAGAATAGTATCTTTATGGAAAAAAACTTTGTTTTAAAATATAATCCCAAAGTGACTTACAAGTTTCAGTTAGGCTCCTTGGAGATAGCTATATTTTTGTTGTAGATTTTTTTTTTTGCATGAAACATAAGCCATACCAAGAATCCTGGTCAAGAAGAAAGCCCTAGAACTTTCTTTTAAGGAGAGATCTGAATGGTTGTTGAAAACACTCTTCCTCATCTTATAGTTGGTTTTACATCATTTGAATGAATTGAAACAGACAGAGGGAAGAAATTATTATTGGTTTTAATCCAGTTTCGTGTTCTAAGACCTTTCCTCTCTTATTTCCTTTGGCCATGGATTCCCAAATGCTACCTCTGCCCTTCGTAGCCCTTTGTATTTGTAGAATACACATACAAGTTATTATTCAAGTTTTATTCAGAATTATCAAAGTTAATATTCTCTGACCCTCATTTAGCTCCTACCACATTCAGACACTTCTGCGTCTCACTTATTTGACTTAAATTTTGAAAAGGCTCCTCATATACTGAATTCTCTATTATTTTTAGATGATAGCAACGTTTTCAGGAGACAGTATACCTGACAGCTAGTATCATTGTTCCACCCATTCCATTGCCTGTTCCTACATAAGATCTCGATCACTTCACTCTCTGTGCCTCACAATCTTAAGAGGTACTAAAATCTCTGAAGAATCCCCATGTCCCTTGGGTGTTAGAAGAAGAGCTCTAGTTTAAAAAAAAAATAGAAGAAGAAGAAGAAGAAGAAGAAGAAGAAGAAGAGCCCTAGATTGTCTTGGAGGTAGCTCAGAGTAGTGGTAAAAGCCTAAACTTTGGGATAGATGTGTTTTAAACTGCAGTTGAGTCCTTTTTTAGAGGTGCCATCTTGAGCAAGTAATTTTTCTCTCTAAACTTTAAGTGATCTCTCTGGACTGAGGAAAGAAGACCTATAAAATAGGGTTGCTGTGAAGAATAAAGAGGTAATTCAAGTAAAGCATTTAAGTGCTTAAAGAATGTTGGCTTTGTTTGCTGATGTTATCCCCTTATCCCATACTCCTACTCCATCCCATTCTGGGGGTTGAAATATCTGATTCTTAGACTCTGAATGGAGATGTGTTTGGTTGTGGACAGGAGAACAAGACCTGGGGTTTCGGGGCACTGCTGGAGGAAACGTGATTTCGATGATCCCACTCCTCAGCACCACCCAGATTTAGCACCTAGGATCGTGCAAACAATTTGAAGGTCACGGCAGGTGGAGACCATCTGGAGGTGGAGACTGGTCATTTTTGCTACATTGCTTTTGGAAGCCAACAAACAGAGCTCAATATATGACCTAATTCTCTTCTTTCTGCCCCACAGAGGCAATCCACTTTCGCTTCATTAAGATTCACTGCTGGTTGAGCATTTTTGTGCTTATTTAGTATTTTTTCAACGCAGAAGTTGCCCATTATTTATTGTTACATCACTCACCTTTATAAGCATCTGGCTTTAATAAGTTATTTTCTCTCTCTTTTTGATGAAATAAATCTTTATAATGGCGTGCCTTCAAGGACCAAGATCAGCGTTTTTATAGGGAGGAAGGCAAATGAGCCAGTAATCACATAATAGAATTACATTTCACTCACCTGATTTTCATAAATTTCAAAGTGTTTTCCACATTTATTTTCCTACTTAATTATCCTTTAAAACCTCACCAATACATATATTATTATAACTTTGTTTCTGGAGATTTATTCCGTTCCTTTCATTGAGCCATGCTTCCCTGTCTCGTTCTGTTGTGGTCTATGCATTTGAAAAAACAGCCACCTCTTCAATCTTTACCGACTGACTGTG
>NW_006297152.1:1857975-1889038 GCF_000327345.1 Myotis davidii
CTTCTCTGGACTTGTGCATGTCAATTCCCAATTACATGGATTTGCCAGTTTCTCTCTTTTTTTTTTAGGGGCTTGTAATCTCTTGCTACCTCTGGTGTCTGTCCGCAGTACTGCAGGTTTTCTGGAGCTGCTGGAAGCCGTTCAAGTCACTTTTATTCTCAGTGGTCCCCAGGTTTGCAGAGGGTGCTGCATCCTGTCCGTACTCTGTGTTCGGCAAGACAGAAACCATCTCTTTGGGTAGCCCCACAAAAGCCAGAATGTTGGATGCACGCTCCACTCTTTTCTTGCCCCACGATGGACAGGCTGCCAAGCTGTGCTGGCCTGTCTGTGGTACCGTGGGCCCTTTGGAGCAGAGGCAAGAAGTCCGGCTCACTTTTGTTCTCAGTGTCCCCCTGGCAACTAGACTGTGCCGGGTCCCATCAGTGCTCTGAAATAGGCAAGATGGAAACCAGTCCTGCTCAGCCAGCATGGCTCAGTGGTTGAGCATCAAGCTATGAACCAGGAGGTCATGGTTTGATTCCCTGTCAGGGCACATGCCTGGGTATTGAGCTCGATCCCCAGTGTGGGGCATACTGGAGGCAGCCGATCAATGATTCTCACTCATCATTGATGTTTCTATCTCTTTCCCCCCTGCTTCCTCTCTGAAATTTTATATATATATATTTTATTTATTTTTTACAAGAGAGGAAGGGAAAGTGATAGAGAGTTAGAAATATCAATGCGAGAGAAACATCGATCAGCTGCCTCCTGTACACTCCCTCCAAAAAAACTGGTAATACAGGCATACCGTGGAGATATTGTGGGTTTGGTTCCAGACCACCACAACAAAGCTAATATTACAATGAAGCAAGTCACAATTTTTTTATTTCCCAGTGCATGTAAATGTTCTGTTTACAATATACTGTAGACTAGTGTCTTAAAACAATAGCATCATGTCTTAATACATCATAAATACCTTAATTAAAAAACACTTTATTGCTAAAAAATGCTAACCATCATCTGGGCCTTCAGTGAGTCACCATCCTTTTGCTGGTGGAGGGTCTCGCCAGGATGTTGAGGTCTGCTGACTGAGCAGGGTGGTGGTTTCTGAAGGTGGCCACATCAGTGGGCCCTGCCTTCCACGGCTGCTTTCTCTGTAGCATGTGATGCTGTTTGACAGCATTTTACCCACAGTAGAAATTCTTTCTCAATTGGAATCAGTCCCCTCATAACCTGCTGCTGCTTTCTCAACTGAGTTCATGCAGTAGTTTAAATTCTTTGTTGTCATCTCAGCCATCTTCACAGCATCTTCATCATCAATTTTTTCTGTCTCAAGAAACCACTCTTTGATCACCCATAAGAAGCAACTTCTCATCCATTCACGTTTGGTCATGAGATGTAGCAATTCAGTCACCTCTTCTAATTCTAGTTCTTTTGCTATTTCCACCACATCTGCAGTGACTTCCTCCCCTGAAGTCTCCCTTCAAAGTCGTCCATGTGGGTTGGAATCAATTTCTTCCAAATTCCTATTAACGTTGATATTTTGACCTCTTCTCATGGGCCACAAATAAATATTCTTAATGGCATCTAGAATGGTGGATCCTTTCCAAAGCTTTAATTTACTTTCCTCAGATCCAACAGAGGAATCAATATCTATGGCAGCAAAAGCCTTACGAAATCTATTTCTTAAATAATAAGGCTTGGATGTGGACATTACATCCATGGGCTGCAGAATGGATGTTGTGTTAGAAGACATGAAAACAACATTCATCTCACTGTACATGTCCATCAGAGCTTTTGTGTGACCCGGTATATTGCCAATGAGCAGTAATCTTTTGAAAGGATTTTGTGTTTTTGAGCAGCAGGTCTCACCGGTGGGCTTAAAAGATTCTTTAAACCATGTTGTAAACAGATGTGCTATAATTGAGGCTTTGCTGTTCCATTTATAGAGCACAGGCAGAGTAGATTTCGCATAATTCTTAACGGCCCTAGGATTTTCGGAATGGTAAATGAACAGTGGCTTCAACTTAGAGTCACCAGTTGCATTTAACCCCTAACAAGAGAGTCAGCAGGTTCCTTGAAGCTTTGAAGCCAGCCATTAGCCATTGACTAATTCTCTCTAGTTATGAAAGTTCTAGATGGCATCTTTTTCAAATAGGAAGCTGTTTTGTCCACATTGAAAATCCGTTGTTTACTGTAACCACCTTCATTAATTATCTTAGCAGGGTCTTCTAGCTAATTTTCTGTGGCTTCTGTATCGTCGTTATTTGACGTCACCTTGCACTTTCATGTTGTGGAGACAGCTTCTTTCCTTATTCCTCATGAACCAAAATAGCTTCACAATTTTCTCCTGCAGCTTCCTTACCTCTCTCAGTGTTCATAGAATTGAGCAGAGTTACAGCCTTGCTCTGGATTAGCCTTTAGCTTAAGGGAAGGTTGTTGGTTTAATCTATCCAGACCACTGAAAGTTTCTACACATCAGCAATAAGGTTCTTTCACTTTCTTATTCATGTGCGCACTGGAGTAGCACTTTTAACTTCCTTAAGAACTTTTCCTTTGCATTCACAACTTGGCTAATTGGTGCAGGAGGCATCCCTTTTGGCCGATCTTGGCTTTCAACCAGTAGGAGGTGGCCAATCAATGATTCTCATTTTTTTTAAAAAATATCTTTATTGATTTCAGAGAGGAAGGGCAAGGGAGAAAGAGATAGAAACATCAATGATGAGCGAGAATCATGGATTGGCTGCCTCCTGCACACTCCCTACTGGGGATCCTGCCTGCAACCTGGGCATGTGCCTAGACCTGGAATCGAACTGTGACCTCCTGGTTCATAGGTTGATGGTCAATTACTGAGCCACACCAGCCGGGCTCTCATTTTTGATGTTTCTATCTCTCTCCCTCTGAGATCATTAAAAACATATTTTTTTAAAAAAAGAATCACGGTGTCTGTCCTGTGAGATTAGAGTGCAGTTGGGGATCCATTCAAGAACCCTGTGGGGAGATGGTGGATGGTCTGGGTGAGGACAGAAGCAGTGGATGTGATGAGATGTGATCAAATTGGGAGATTTCAAAAATAAACTTGGCAGGATTTGAGGTGAGGTATGAGAGAAAGAAATCAAGGATGAAGAACTAGAAAAATGAAGATGCCAGTTAATGAGATGGGGACAACTCAGATGGAGCAAGTTTCAGGGGTGAGCTTGGGAGCCCGAGTTGGCATATGACTGGTTTGAGTTGCTTTTCAGACACTCAGGCAGTGGAGTGGTCCAGAGTGAAGAATACATTTGGGAGTTATGAGCATCTTGGTGATGCTACATGAAATCGCTTAGGAGTGTAGATGGATGGAGAGGGACAGGACCAGGGACTCAGAGGTGAAGGCGGTGAGGCAGTGGTTAGGGAGATTAGATGAAATCAGAGAGCATGGTGTTCTATGAGCCAAGTGAGGACATGTCACAAAGTGGGGGAGACCAGCTCTGTCAAATGCTACTGCCAAGTCTTCCTCTCTTTACCATGCTCTGTAATAGTCAATTGGTACTGTAGTCTATAAATTCATGATAGTAATTTTATATATAATTAGAAATCATTAAGCCCAAACATGACATAAATAATTTTTGAGCAGTTAGCTCAAACATGAAACGCACAGGCTGTATATGACACAGTCATAAAAGATAAGTTCTGTGACCATTTGGGACACATTATACACATGTGGATAAAATAAACAGGATGTTCACCCACTTTCAAACTTATGCATGGATTCTTTTAAAAAATTTAATTATACGTTTATGTATTACTTGGAGCCTTTAAAGTGTTTTCACACAGAAATAAATTACAAGCAATAGCTATGCCCCAAGCTAGGCAACCAAGGCTATGATATAGCTGAACTGTAACACCAAGACTTGAGACTGAAACCATAAATTTTTTTTTTAATTTTACTGCTTTCATTTATTTTGGTTTTATTATTTTTACTTTCTTGGAACTAGTGACCATTTAACCCTGCTGTGCTTCAGCTTTGGTGGAAGATAAATACTATGTACCTGATTTCTCTTATGTGATATCATATTGATAATGGTCACTGGGTTGTTTTTATGAGATGGAGAAGCACCTCAGTCTTACAGTGCTAGTTCCAAGTAGACTCTAGAGGACACTCAATAAAAGCACAGCGGTGAGTAAAAGTGAGACAGTGAGTGAAGTTCAAATGCTTTCAGTCACCTCCTGATGCGCGCACGCTTCCCCCTTCATGCATCTCCCGGGTCCTCAAGAAACTCCATGTTGCTCATGGTGACTTTTCATTCCTCTCTCTCTCTGCCCAGTTTAAATGTATCCTGCTCGTTCCACCAGCATAAACACATTGTTGTTTTGAGGGATTCTGAGGGCAGGAGAGAAGTGAATATCACTGAGGATGTTTGGTCCAACTTGATACTTCTCCAGTCATGAGCTCCATCATCCCTTAAAGATCACTCTAGCGCCCTGGCCTGTGTGGCTCAGTTGGTTGGAGTGTTGTCCAGTACATCAAAAGGTAGCTGGTTCGATTCCCTGTCAGAGCACATAGCCAGGTTTTGGGTTTGACCTTTATTGATAACTAATTTGGGCTGTGAAATGTTTGATTTACTCAAATACAAATCTGATTAACTGGTCCCTTTGCTGGTTGTGCGTGTGTGTACAGAAGCTGAGATCTTCAATCCTTGTTATGTCCTTTTAGTTACATATTTAGGAAGGGCAGGAAATCAATACTAAAGAAAGATGGCTCTAGTAATGGCATCTTCATAGGTTGGTTGCTGTGCCCTGAAATGCTCTTGGGACTGGTATCCTTGTGTGAATAAAGATGAATAATACAGCATCTGTGAATGACTAATGCAGAAAACATGGGGAGAGATGCCAGGCTCGTTTTCGGTGCTGATGGTTGTGGTGTGACACTCTTAAGTCAGTCTGAGAGGTGCCCGAGGGAAGGGTTTAATTGCATTTTTGTGCAATAGCTATTGGACACTTGTCAAAAGGTAGCCCTGCCATTCCATTCGGCTTGAAGAAGTAAAGAAATTCTATTATGTTCCTGTTTCTCAACAAAGTAGATTTCAGCTAATTCAGTATTTATTTTAACTGGGAGTGTATGGGTGTGTAATTGAGAACGATGGGGAAACTTGGAGGAAAGCTAAGAAGCTAAGACAGGAAGAGTATGAATCACTACATTTTAGGAAGTAATTCATATGCTATTTTTTGCTGTCTTGATTGGGTGACATTGAACCAAGAAATATAAGCATATTAAACAGTTTTGTAAGGCTTCCTTTTCTCTGCATAATGTTAGCAAGTCATCAGTACATTTATCTGTAGTGGATGAGGGAATTTCACCTGGAACCTGAAAGCACAGACATTTCTTGTAGGCTTATTTAGTGGCAATGAGTCAACTCTGTGAAAGTGAGAAATACATAAATTTTACAGGGCTGGAAGCAGAAGAAGTGTCTATTAGAATAGTATTGGAATGTTTTAGTATTGTGATATTTGACCTTTATCAATGACTAATTTGGGTTGTGAGAAGTTAGATTTATTCAAATACAACTCAGATAAACTGGTCTCTGGTTTGTGTGTGTGTGTGTGTGTGTGTGTTTGTGTGTGTGTTGGTGTACAGAGGCTGAGATTGGTTATGGTCTTTTAGTTACATATTTAGGAAGGGCAGGAAAAAATCATTTGTTTTTCAAACCCATGAAACCTGTTTACACTTGTAGCTATTGTGGAAATATATGCTTATGTGTACTGGAAAATCAGATGAGCAAAACCCAGTGGCTTTCTATTGAAAAAGCCAACAGAATCTCCAAATTTGGGGACTCTGTGGATACATGTAATTGACAGTAAAACTCCCTCGTTCCATTTTGGGCTATTTTTTCCATCAGTTTAGAATGTCAGGCCTTAGAAACAGTGCATGAATAAATGCTGGTTAGTGTGGTTGGCCTTAGGCTAAATGGTATAAAAATGTACCGTGTTCTTCGATGCTGTGTCTCCTTGATCTCAGTCTTCTGCCCACACCAATCCTATTTTAAGGACAACCTCTTTTATAGAACTTCCTAGATAGAGTGACTGTGAGTCGTATTAATTCCTAGCTTATGCTTGTAGAACTGTCTCTTCTTTGTTATCTCAGCAACCTTTATCTTTCTCCCTACTCTATCAACCACGTGCTAGCCTGCTGCACCACAGTGTCATTCCATGCGGGGCCCACAGAACAGCAGAATTCCAATGTTTCAAGTTCAGTCCTTGTTTGATATATAAACCATCTCTATAATAACTTGGAAGATGGTCACTGGTGACCCTTGGATGCCGTTAAACAGATTCACTCAGTGATAGAGGAGTGGTTAAGTAAACTGTTACCTGTAGCTACTCAATAAGATGTCTATGAAGTGAGATATGGATGACTTCAAAATGCCTTGGAACATGCTTATGTTTTATGAAAATAGTTGAAAGCAGGTTTGGTGATTATAACCTTTAACAAAACTAAAAGTTAAATACATGCAGGTTGCAAAAAAAAAATCTCTTTTACAGACTGTGGGTGATTTTGTAATTCTTCTTTTTCCAAATGTTCAGTACTATGTATATTACTTTTATGATTGAAAAAAATCTTCCAAGGTGGATGTAACCAAGGGATACAGCCCTACACCCAGCAGTACGCCTCCTGCTTCCGGTCCACCTCCAACTAATTCTGTGTTTCCCTGTTTTGGACTTTAAGCTTTTGTTTTTATTAATGGGAAATCAATTTGCACTTTCAAAAGAGCAAGGAAAAGGGTGTGCACTTCATTAGCCTGTATAAAAATAGCTTTGACATGCAATGCATAATCCCCAGTAGGAGGAGAGACCTGGGAAGGTAATCCAGATGTTGACGTTTTGAGGCGCTTTCCAAAGATGGTTGTGCAGATACTACTTCCTGTTGGAAATGCTACCCTTTCTACGTTATAAGAATTAAGTCTTTTGAGGTGTTTTTTTTAAAAGGTGCCTTAAAAAATAAATAAAAGGGTGCCTTATAAGAATTTCTAGTTAATGTGTGGTTAAACTTAGGTCATCTATTACTTGGAAACATGGTCCAGGACTTTGAAAGTCTTTTAAAGAAACTATGAAAAAAATTGATAGATTAAAAATGTTATTGCATGTTGTCTTGGTCGCTTAAAAGATATACTCTGGGAAAACCTTGAAAATGTGCTCCTTTAGTAGACTCTAAATATAGCATATTTAATCCCCTGTGTTCTGTATAAAATATGCAAATGTACTACTTCATCTTTTTTTCTGCATGAGGTGAGAAATATATATTGTAGAAAGAAAAAGATTACTGATGTTAGATTTGGAAAAATCTCACCTTTTTCAATTCTTACAATAGTCCATTTAACTATGGGATATAATTGTGGAATTTCTTTTTGTATTTATGTAGATGCCTCTATTTTTTCTAGGCCAAAACAAACAAACAAAAACCAGAAATGCCATCTTCATATAACTACAGACTTTCTGAAAAATGAAGTTATATGGAATGTGTCTCAAGTTCATTTATCAAATTGGAGGCTAGAATATATATTAGTATAGAATATTTGATATCAAAAGAGGACTATACAAAGTTACTTCTGTAAAATGTAATCATCTTAAATATTAGATAATATCCCTTGATTTCTCATATATATGCAAAGTTGGACACAACTTGAATATCCCATAAGGATTAGGTAATTCATGCTTCCTAGAATAGCATTCTCAGCCAGATAGGGTTTTACTTAAACTAACAGGTATATATTCTTCACAGTAGAACTCTAAGGCTATGATAGATTGTTTTGCTATGAAGTTTCCCACTTATGGGAATTAGCTTTAATGCTGCAGTAATAAATACCACACTGCAATGAAATGTAACATGTTTAACACACTATTCATGAAAATATCAGTACTATTATTTTGCATGATAATATGAAATTGTCATTTTGTTGGCCAAAAAGTTCTTGGATATTGGCAGTATTATATGGTTTAACCCAGTATTATCATTAGCTGAGAACTGCACTTGCGTATACTTGTGGAATATTGTGCTAATATGGTGTAGCTTTTGAGAATTTGTTTGCTCTCTTGTTGGATTATCAATAGTCCCAGAAATATTAGCTCATGCATTGAACTCATGGGAACAATAGAAATATTATCATGCATTGAACTCATGGGAACAATTTTATGGTTGTCAATAATTTTCTTGAGTTCCAAACCTGTGCTAGTTTCATATGATTACAAACAAGTGTCTTAACAATATTTGGTGTTAAAGCTGATTATAGTTCTAGAAAGACAGATGACATCAACTTTTTATAATTCAAGAATGCACAAATTTACAGTAGAATGCTGTGAACTTTGATTCTAAAGCCGTTGTTGTCATGGAAACTAAAGTTTTCATAATTTTGAGTAATTACCTTTATCATCTCTATGAGTATAAGCCTCTTAGAACTCTAAGTATAAGCGCGTAATCTTGACTATGATTCAACTTCCTTTCCCTGTACGCATTCATTATTGAGTATAAACTGAAGTGCAAAATTGAGTGAAAATCCAACCAAGATCTAATATATCTATTGTAGATTTTAAGTTTGGAAGCCCTTCAGGTAATCATAATATATTAGGATTAAATGCATAGGACCCAACATTACTTCACCCTAACCTAAACAATTCAACTTAGTCATCAGTTGTCAACGTGACTTCAGTTCCACAAAAGTTGCCTTTAATGGAAAAGTGAATTTTTATTATTGATGAAGTGATTGGTCACATTATATGGCATATACAGAAACAGTTCTAATGAAGGTATTTGTTAAATGATCTAATGGCCTGAATTTATGTTGAAATTGCAGACTCTTAGATCTATGACAGTGCACTTGCCAAGGGCATTCAATTTCCTGTGGGTGGTGACCAAGAGAACTTGTACAAAAATATAAAATAAATTTACAAGAATATTCCAGAAAAAGGACCTCATGGTAGATTCATTCTCATGGTGATTTGACATATTCTCAGTTCCATCTCAAGCTTCTGTTGCAATAATTACAGCTCTGTGATAACTATTTACAACCCACACATTGTCAGGCATACTGTTTATAAGTCTACTTTTGCTTATTTTTCATTTAAATAATTTGTGGCCCTTATCCAAGTGTCTGGGTAATGTCGCACCTCATTATGGACAAGTAAAAGAACAGGCTAAAAAATGATGGTGCTGCCCTAACTGGTTTGGCTTAGTGGATAGAGCGTCGGCCTGCGGACTGAAGGGCCCCAGGTTCGATTCCAGTCAAGGGCATGTACCTTGGTTGTGGGTCTGTAAAAAATCAATAAAATATGTTTAAAAAAATGATGGTGCTGGTCATGAAAGCTATATTAAGTCAATTGTTGGAGGAATTAGCTTGCCTCTAGTCAATAAAATAATTTACTTAGTGGGGTGGAGTCTAAAGATATGCCTTATTTTTTCTCATCTATATCGCCCATGTTTTTACTTCTCTTGCTTCCCCATTGCCTAATACCTTAAGCAATTGATTATCTTTTTGAATAAATAAATGTAAAATATAAAAATATACTTTGGATGCAATTATAATCTAAATCCCAACCCCTCTTCCTTGATTTTTACTGGAAATGTTAGTTTTTCCTGGGAATCATAAGGCTAGAGATCACTGAGCCTGTGCTTGCAAAGTGTGTGTTCCTATCTTAAGATATTTCCAAAGACATTTTTAATTTTTTAAGTGTATCTGTCCTTCTAATTTTTTGTCTGCTCATAATTATTTAATTAAATACCGGTTTCTTGCCAATGATCAATATATTTAATGATAAAACACTGGTGTCATTGAGAAATTTATGTGACAAAAAAACCCCAAAGAAGTTTGTTATCATTTGTATTGAACATTGCTTTAGAAATACTAGGCAATATAATAAGAGATGAAAAGTAATAAAACATAGTTATTGAAAGATGCTGAGATAAAATGTCTTATTTGTTAACTATAAATTTGCTTACTTTGGTAGAAAACAAAACCAATAAAACAAAAGAAATAATAAGAGCAGTGAACTGAAGTAGTATAGAGCAGCGGTTCTCAAGATGTGGTCCCAGGACCATCTCAGATGATTGATGAGCTCAAAGCTATTTTCTTCGTAGTACTAAGATTTTTTTTTGCCTTTCCACTCTGATTATCTCATGAGTTTTCCACAGGCAATGTGTTGCTCTCTCTCAGCATATTGAAAGAAGAAATATATATTAGAATCTGTTTTCTATTAAGCCAGATATTTAAGAGATTTATAAAATTATAGAATAATGCCCCTCTTGTCACTAAATGTTTGTTTTGGAAAACAATTATTTTTCATAAAAGTTGGTTACTTATGTTCATATATAACAGGATTATTGTTCTTTCTTGCATGAATTAATAAAAACATTTCAAGAATTATAAATTCAAACAAATGCAGTAAATATCAACAGTTATAACTACATGTACATAAGCTCATTGATGTCTTCAATAGTTTTTGAGACTGTAAAGTGGTTTTGAGATTTAAAAAATTGAGACCTGCTGGTGCAGAGAATGAGCAAATACTGTAATAACCAGTTATAATTTAAAATGGAAATAATAATATACCTAAGAAGAACCTTACAGACCTATGTGAAGTATATAAAAATACTCTAGTTTAGGATATTAAAGAGGACACAGTAAATGGAGATTCATAGCATGTTCTTTGATGGGAAGTGTTATTATTATACTAGTGTCCATTCTCCTTAATTAATTTATAGATTTCACATATATCCAAACAATGGATTTGGTAAGCCTGTGGAAATGAAAATTTGTATAAAATTTAACTAAAGGGTCCCAAAGTTTGTGCAAGAATAAGAGGTAGTAACTGCAAAAAACATTTTTAAAAGAAGCATAATCAGGTAGACCTGTCTTATCTGATATTAAAGTTACAATATAGAGTCAGATAAGGAAAATCAATTAACTCAAAACTAGTTTCATTATACTGTGAATATTCGTGGATATGTGTATATTTGTGTGCATTGAATATATGATAAAGGAAGTATTAGTGTTCAACATCACTCATCATAAAGGATATATACATAAATGAAATAATTCTTATCAGTTTGGTGAAGATAAAATATTAATATTCGAGGTAATAATATTGCTAAGCATTTATAAATTGTTGGGGAAAGAAATGGTAAATTGTAATAACCATCTTGGATAGCTATACATCAGGTGCTTCAAAATATTCATAATCTTTAATGTGGCAACTTTATTTCTAGAAATCTCTCTCAAGGAATATGCAGAAATGCAAAAGTATTTATACACAAAAATGTTCATGGCACCATTTTTTTATAATAAGACACATGTTAGAATGTCTACATATTGAGAAATGACATTTCCATAACAAATATGGTAATGTCAAGGAAAAACTGCATCTAGAATAATGATTAAAAATAGAAAATACATTTCATATATTTCATAAATCCAATTATGTAAAAAGGGTTACAAAATACCAGGAGAAGATACCTTAATAAATTAATAGTGGTTATCTCTGGATTCTGGATTCTAGAATTATGAATAGTTTTTATTCACAATATACCTTTATAACTTTCTGTATTTTTCTAATTTTTTGCAGTGAACATATGTCACAGTTAATGTAAACAATTATAATTCAATTAACTTTACACCCAACTACTGTAGTTTTAATTTATAGATGAAAATAAATTAGATGAATGAGACTTTATTCTGTGTTTCAGCTCTGGATTACTTGCTTTATCACATTTGACAGTAACTTCTTGGATAGTGCCTCCAAATATTAGTACAATGTAGTGTTTGCCCATTCACCAGTAAACTATATAACCTTAAATAAATCACTTTGCCTCTTAGGTCTTTAATTTTTTTTTTGCCTATCAAATGAAGTTTCCTCTCATTTTAAAATCTGTAAGTCAAGTGATGAAGATTTCTAAGACTATATTTCCAACAGAAATGTCTTATCTGAACAATCTTTATGTTTTTCTTTTACTATACATTTTCTCTTAACACATTCCCCTTATTTTTATTTTACTTATTTTTATTCATTTCAGAGAAGAGGGGAGAGGGGGAGAGAGAGAAAGAAACATCAGTGATGAGAGAGAATCATTGATCGGCTGCCTTGTGCACGCTCCCTACTGGGGATCAAGCTTGATGGGACTGTGACCTTCTGGTGCACAGTCAATGCTCAACCACTGAGCTATGTGGGTCGGGCTCATATTCCCCTCTATGTTTAGTGTTTGTGGAACTCCCCATTCCCTCCCCAACATCTGATGATTGAAGAAGGGCTTAAAATGTCATCATCTGTCTGTCTCTCTGCACCACTCAAGGCAGCATTCTAGATCCTCGTGGTCCATGGATTCTAAGAATCTAAGTATAGATGGACTTACTTAGGGAGTAGTGAATTGTGCTTGCATTTTCCATCTCATCTTAGCCTGTTTTGTTGGACCTCATTGATATATGTTCTCTGTAGCTTCACACTTCCCAGGCTTTGCTACTTATGTTTAACATTCAAAATGATTAGGACTTTGGAAATATTTGTGTTTTTGATGAAGCTATATACATTATTTAAATTGTAGTTTACCATCTGATATTTTAATTCTGTGATGTTTACTAAAAATGTATTGCTACAGTTAGTTGCTAAGGTAAATAGTCACTATATATGTTAATGGATGATATGAATGAATATTGATACAATATGATAAGCTCCCTGCAGATCCATTTACTTACTATCAAATAAAATTGAATTTATTAAATTCTTTAGTATAAAGTTGTAATCTATATTGTATACTTTAAGTGGAAAAGCAAACCTTAGAATTGAAACTCCTTGTCTAATTAGTCATCTGGGGTGGAATAAATGCTGTTTGATGCCTCCATGTGATTCATGTGTACTGATGAATTTCTCTTTAAACTTGCAGCAAATAGTGGCAGCAATAAATGCAGGGATTATACCGTTAGGAAACACCTCCAATCAAATCAGTCACTGGGACTTGGGAAGTTCCTTCTTCTTTGCTGGCACTGTTATTACCACCATAGGTAGGAGACAACTTATTTTGTTTTTTAATTTTGGTACAGCTTGTGAGCTAAAAGTCATTTGTTTGAATTTTTTATTTTTTACAGTTGATCAAAATGGTCTTTGTAAGGTAGAAAACTAGATTTTAGTGAATTAATTTTGGAGAGAAGGTTTAAAGGTTTGAACAAAGGAATGATGGAAATGAATTAGTTATTGTTTCAGAATCCTGAGTTAAATTTACAATACACGTGAAACTCCAGGGCAGTGCAGTTGTCGTTCAACTAATGGGTAGGAACTTCATGCAGTGGCTTGAAATTTTGATGTGCATGCGTGTGTGTGTGTGTGTGTGTGTGTGTGGTGGGGGAGGGCAAATAGTTTTAAATTTTCCTGCATCTTTGATTCTTTGGTTTTAGAAACAAAGGACTGGAGTACAATTTTGACTTTTTAAAATGATTTGATATCAACGTTTTCAATTTATAGATTTTAACTCTACATTTTAACAGGTTATTCCTGTTTTTACATGCATATCTATTTTAACTACTTCAGGGCTTTCTTTTTATACATTGTGTTTCCAATAGTATATATAAATATATATATAAAAGCCTAAGTGACCGGCTGACGGGCCAGTAGCTATGACACGCAATGACCACTGGAGGCAGACACTCAATGCACAGGCATGGAAACATGGGACATACTGATGAATCTCAGAGGAAAGGGGAGGGCGGGGAGGGCAGAACGAGATTAACCAAAGATCTTATATGCATACTAGAGGCCGTGCACCAGTGGATTCCCCTGGCCTGGCCTGCAGGGATTGGGCCAAAACCAGCTCTCCAACATCCCCCAAGGGGTCCTGGATTTCGAGAAGGTGCAGGCAGACGCTCAACACAGAAGCTGCCCCCAGCCCGCAGGCCCCAGACCAGCCAAGGCGGGGCCACCCCCAATCATGCTGGTTGCCCCACAGATTGGCCCTGATTGCCGGCCAGCCTTGGGACCCTACCCATGCATGAATTTCGTGCACCGGGCCTCTAGTATCTATAATAATAAAAACATGATATGCTAATTAGACCAGACAGCCAAACGACCTCCTGCACATCATTCCGGACATCCTTCCAGATGAAGCCGTTGTGGTGGGGGCTGAGGCAGAGGCAGTTAGGGGCGATCAGGCAGGCAGGCAGAGTGGTTAGGGGCGATCAGGTAGGCAGGCAGGCGAGCGGTTAGGAGCCAGCAGTGCCAGAATGTGAGAGGGATATCTGACTGCTGATTTAGGCCTAATCCCTGTGGGATCCCTGCGGGATCAGGCCTAAACCAGCAGTCAGAATTCCCCTGAGGGGTCCCGGATTTCGAGAGGGTGCAGGCCAGGTTGAGGGACCTCCTCCCCCGCATGAATTTCGTGCACCGGGCTTCTAGTATATATATATAATTAACACTGAACTGTGAGGATTACAAAAAAGAATTAAAGTTTAAACCCTTGCTGTTTTGCCTCTTAATCATGTCACCTGTTACAATGATAAAGGGTCACATAGTGGAATGTGAGCTCTTCCTCAGCTTGAGCGTGCATCCTCCCAGCACCTTCTAGGCAGCAGAATGGGTGCGTGTAGATGACTTCTCTTCTGTTAGTCATTCAGTGCCCAAGAAATACCCAGAGGACATAAATGCCAGGCGTGGGGACCAGGAGTTATAGCTGTTTGGTTTAATGGAAAGAGGCGATTTTAAAGCATAGTATTCAAGATAAGGAAGGAAACTGACCCATCACAGTTATGAAGGAATTTTTTTTTAAAATATATTTTATTGATTTTTTACAGAGAGGAAGGGAGAGAGATAGAGAGTTAGAAACATCGATGGGAGAGAAACATCGATCAGCTGCCTCCTGCACATCTCCTACGGGGGACGTGCCCGCAACCCAGGTACATGCCCTTGACCGGAATCGACCCTGGGACCCTTCAGTCCGCAGGCCGACGCTGATTTTTGCCTCCGTCAAGAGGTCAAGGAACTATGTTTACTCTTACTTTTCCATTAGCTAAGTCAAAAGTTGCGTGGCTGTGAAAATCTGGAAGAATGGCAACCTTGATTTCTAACCATAATAACAGGTTAACCTTGGCGCGTAGGCATCTTGGTCATTTCTACTATGGAAATGACTGTTTATTGTGTAAACTACTTAGAGTCTGGAAGGGAAAAAAACTCACCGACTGAGTGAGAATGGTTTGTCTCTGCCCAATGACAACTCAAAAGTCCAAGTTATAACTCATCATGACCACCACTAAATTATCCCACAGGAGACTCGGTCTTTATACAGCCTTCCTGTTGCAGGGTATGTTTATAAACAGTCTCATTTTTTGACTCCCAAATTCAGTAAGTTTTGCAGACATATCCTTCAACACATGAAAAAAATAAGCCATTATTACCAGTCTTCCCCCAAATGATAGCCATTAAGTACAGTAACTGATTATTTAGGTGGTTTAGGCAGCTGCCTGACAGCCCAGATCTCCTACTGTTCTATCTCAGGCTTCAGTCTTAGGTGAGTTAAGTCATTCTAGGTCAACCAGAAATATTTCATGGTCTTTTACTCCCAGGTCATGGCCACCTCCTCTGACCTTGCGCTAGATCAGGGGTGGGGAACGTCTGGCCCACAGGCCGTATGTGGCCCACAAAATAATTTGGTCTGGCCCTGCCAAGGCATTAGAGATAAATTAATTAACTAACCAAATATAGTAGGCTAATTTTTAAACTGATAATTTTGTATGGCCGGCGAATGATGTTATAAATGTCCAAATGGCCCTTGGCAGGAAAAAGGTTCCCCATCCCTGGACTAGATTATCATCTATGGTTCAGTGAACATTTTGGCTTTTGAAAATTTAAAATGTAATTACTCCTTCCCTCCTCCCCCCACCCCCTGGCTCACTCAACCTCTTTTTTTCAGCATGTGTAACTTGAAGCTAATTTGTACTACTGGATATCTGACTGGAGCCACATATATAGAATCTGTATTGTTCTTACTGAAACACAGCATAGAATTAACAAACTTAAATAAAACAATCCTAAATTAAAAATGAAAAAATGCAATTACTAATAATGTTAATGATAATTGTGTGAGCCTTATGTGAACAATCATAGAAATTGTAACCTCTAGCACTAGTTGCATTGTATCAGTTATTTAAAAATAGAACTTGAGCCCTAGCCAGTTTGGCTCAGTGGATAGAACTTCAGCCTGTGGACTGAAGGGTCCAGGGCATATGCCTGGGTTGCAGGCTTGATCCCCAGTAGGGGGCGTGCAGGAGGCAGCCAATCAATGACTCTCATCACTGATGTTTCTATCTTTCTCTCTCCCTTTCTCTTCTGCTCTAAAGTAAAAAAAAAAAAAATCTGTTTTAAAAAATGAAAATAGAACTTGAGACAGTTTTGGAGAATAAATTGCAGTGGATTTTATAAGGTGCCTGGTACAGGTAGTGCTTCAGGGAGCTGCATTGGCTGCAATTGTCCAAGACTTTTCTATTCAATATTATCAATTTGCCTTAGAGGCCAAAGTTACCCTTACTGTTCATTGGAAATATGCCCAAGGGGAGTTCAATTACACAAAATGGAATGTTAAAATTTAAGGACTAATTTTAGAGAATCTCTGCATATGTCTATATACTCTTTCCAAAATCACACCCTTCCAAACCCTTCACAAATTTCATTCCAAAGTTGTATAGACTAAAATCCATTTTTCTGTTCTCTCTCTCTCTCTCTTCTCACTTTCTGACTACCAGCCAATTCTGTCGGCTCTGCCTTTAAAGGAGACCCACCATTTAACTACCGTTTTGGTCCCAGCCGGCATCGTCTCAGTGTCAGGATCCTTGCAGAAAGGAACCTTCTGCTCAGAACCTTCCATGGTTTCCAACTCAGTTGGAGCAAAAACCATCCTTCATTGCCTCTCTCATCACAGATATGCAAGTTCTGTGAGGTTAAGGGATTTGATGTGTTTGAATCTTTTCTGTATTCCCAATGTCTGACACTTAGTGGGTGCCTGATAATTATTTCTGGAATCAAAAACTAGGCATTCTAAGTGGTATGAAGTGTGGCTTACTAGACATGACATAATGCTAAAGTGATACCAATGATACTAAATTCCTAGCTCTTTCAATAGCGTTCATTACTAAATTTTTGTTTGTTCATTTGTTGACTCAACAAATAAGAAAACAACACCACTCTGCTACTGCAGCAATAAAAGATCAATTATTTGAGCTTAAGTTGCCCAAAGACCAGTTGAGGGGCCAAAGTAGCCAATAATCATTTACCCTATAGTGTGTCAGGTATGTTTCAGAACTTTTAATGGAAGTGGGTAGGAGTGACACTTTACAGAGATACTGGGGTAGATGAGGAAAGAGGCAAGGAATACTTTCCTTAAGGAGTGTCCTAGTTGAGACTGGAAAGATAATTAGGAATTTTCCAGGTGAGTAAAGGTGGAAAGGAAACATTTGAGGCGTTGGGAGTTCATGTAGGCTAGATCAGGGGTCAGAGACAGTATGTCCTGTTAGGGAATTGCAAGTTATCTAGAACTGTTGTTTGGCACTGAAGGGATTCATGCTCAGGGCCATGTAAATTAGTAAGTCGGTGTAAGTAGCTCCTGTTGAATCAGTGCTACTTCTGCCTCTGCCAGGGGTGTAAAGAACAGGTCTGCCTGCAGTCCAATGGGCAAGGTAAAATTTGCACGGATGAAATAACTGAAGAAAAACAGAAACAGGTGTATTCACATCGTACATGGAACCATGGTTTAAGTGCTATAAGAATTGAGAAAAAGGAAATATTATGTGGGCTGGAACTGGAAGGAAAGGTTTAACTAGAGAAATTGGATGTGAACTCTGCTTTGAAGAAAAAGTTTTGGTTTCGATTGATGAAGGAGGGGGATAGAGCCTCTGAGTCTGTGAGGTGGCTAAGAGAAAATACAAGGAGAGGAATGAACTTGATTTATTTTGAGCATTAGAAAAGTCAGCATTTGACTAGACCAGAGGAATTATTTAAAGGAATAGTGGGAAATATTATTGACTGACTCGGGGGGGGGGCATATAGTTGAATATAATTTGATTTTTGTGAATTTTGGACCTACTGTAAGTCAGAACATGGATTTTTCTTTTTTTGGCAAGTGGAAGGACAGGTTAAAGTGACATTAGAAGATGCATTTGTCAGAAAGAGGATCCATGGAGACTGACATCCGAGAGGACAATTAGGAGGTCATTTCAGTGACCGATGGAAGGAGCAGGAGAGTATTGGGGTGATTAGAATTGCTGTTGAAGGATGAGAGTAAGACAAAATGCTAAAATAATTAGATGCAAGAATCAACAGGCCTTGGTGACCAATACAATGAAGAAAAGGGAGTCAAAATGTTGAATATCGAAATGCATATTTAGGCAGCAAGCTTGTTATTCATAGAGAGCGAGTGCTACTTGATCCTATGAAGGGAAAGGAGGAAAAACAATGGCCAGGATGTTATATGTTGTGTTATATCATGAAGCTTCATTTTAGTAGCTTCCCCTCACCTCAGTTTTTATTTGTTTATTTTTTAATTCAGACAGACGAGGAATACAGGTGGGCAGGCTCCCTCTTGGAGCTCACATTTGGGTTGAAGAGGCCAACAACCAATTATTAGCACATTGAAAAACAAGACCATTATTGATGACCATAAACACTGCACAAGAAGTTCATGTGCGGTGATAGGGAGCAGATGATAGAACTGGGTAGGGAGTGGGAGGTGTTCTAATGGAGACTATTCAAGACATCTGAGCAGGTGACATTTAGGCTGAAACTCGGGCGATGGAAAGAAAGCAGTGGGGTGAAGAAGAGGGCAAAGACAGAGGACTCAGCAATGGCAAAGACCTTGAGAGGGCCAGATTTGGGCATATTCAAGGACTGCGGATGGGTCCCTGTGGCAGATCCCGGAAGAAGCAAGGTTAGCAAGATTAACAAGAGCCAGGGTGTGTAAGACCTGATAGGTCAAGGGAATGCTGTAAATTCAGTGGGAAACCATGAATGATTTAAGCAGAAGAGAGGCATGACCTGACTCAGGCTGCCATTTGGAGGGCAAAGGGGGAAGCAGGGAGACCAGGAGAGAAGATGTTGACTTGAACTAAGGAGGGTGAACAGTGGATATATGATTTAAAAAAGAAAGCTTCCTGATGGAGATATACTTATTTCCGAGAATACTGCCATAGGGGTATCGGGTTTTAAATTTGTTATTTTAAAGCTAATAGGAATCACCGATACTGTAGGAAAGGCTAATGTCAAAATGATGTAATGGACAACTGCATTCTATTTTGAGGTCAATTTGAAGATAGAAATAAAATGTAATGTGATTAAGTAAGGCATTAACCATGATAAAATTTCCCCCAGTGGGAAGCAAATTAGAATGCTGGGGCTGAGATCTGCCCAAACTTATCCCTTAACTGTTGTGATCTCTGATTGTCACAATGCATAACGACAAGGGCACCACCGTGGTGTACAGCAGCTCTGTCCCAAAGCATCACGGTAAGTCCTATGGGAAGCTTTCCCTTGGACCAGCTGTGCTCGCAGTTACAAAGCACTCGTTTTCTACCACTTGAGTGCGGAGATTGAATTCAGTTATGTAGTTTCCATATTCTGGACCAGCCAGGGGGACTTTTAATTTGCTTCTACCCAGGCTGCATTGCTAAAGCTGTTACGACAGTTGTCACAGATTTACTGCAAACCCCTATTTTGCCTGTTTAGCTTAATGCTTAATGATTAGAAAAACAAGACGAAATAAAAAATTTAAAGTTTTGGAGTAACTGTATCAAACAGTTTATCTGGGTTTTTATCTTCTTAGAAGAGGTCTATTTTGGAAATGCAGAGGGTTATTGCCAGCTGTAGAACCTTATACATTCTTCAGCAGGGAGCCCAGGACCTTTCTGTTGGATTTGGTAAAAAAAAAACTACAACTTAGAGGGTGAGCGGGAAATTGTTCAATTCTGTGATCTCAAGGAGCCACTCTCTGAACTGGGAAATGAATACACTTGAAGCGGTGGTGTAGAATTTGCCAGTTAGCATTTTCCCAGGGGGTGATGTCATTGCAACTTTGGTGGGTGGGTGTTACCTTATTACTTTAGTACACTCATAATTCTGTGGCATTTCACTGGTCTCTTGGCCAGTCTCAGAAAACTGCATATTGGATTTTGGAAACCCATTTTAAAGGAAAGTTAATGTCCTGTGAGGTAGCTTAAAACATAGATAATCTTTCGAGGTGACTTCCAACCCCAACTGAAATCTCTGTATTTTTCTTTATACCGGTTTGTTAAAGTGTGTGTTTATTTTTTCCAAAATATGTGACTCTAGTGTTGGGCATTTGAAATACCGACGTTGAAATTAAGAAATCATTTTGGGTTTTTCATTCCCATTTCTCTTCCCATCCACTTACATTAATGGAAATAAAAACCCATCTGAGGATATTAACAGCCTATGTTCCTGCCATTCACAGAGGTTTACTTATTTTCTAAGTTAAAATGTATTTCTCAGAGAATATGTCTTATGAATGGTAGTTAAGTTTGTAGAGTTCAAAATTATATTTGATAGGCAATAAAACTGAATGATAGCATTAATAGTGTTGTAGACTCCAAAGCAATAATGAAATAGATTAGTCACCTTCTCTTCTCATTCCATGTGTATGTCACATCAGTCACAAAGAGGCTCAGTTCAGAGCACCTGGTACTCAGAACCCCAGAATCTTGTGCTGGTTGGAAGGATTAGAGATCTAATCTTCTCAGGAGTGAGGAAGTGGCTGCTCCTTCCCCTGCCCCTTCCCTTTCCCCTCCACCTGCCCCTTCTCCTTCCCCACCTCCTCCCTCTTCTCCTTTTTCTCCCCACCCACCTTCCATGCCTCTCTCCCTGTCCCCCTCCTCCTCCTCCTTCCTCTTCTGTTTTGTAGTAGAAGAACACAGAACAAGAGAGCATAGATCTAACAGAAACTGGAACTCCCAGTGAGAGGAGGGCTGGCTATGGTATCAGTAGTCATACACATCTTGGGTGTGTTCAGGTCAGGAATTGCTTGCATTCTGAAACAAAACACACTGTATTTCTGCATACTTCTGAAAAGTTTGCAGTAACATATTTAATCTTCCGGAAAGCAATCACTGTCAGATTTTGGGATCAAGAAATTACCCCAAGATTGGAAGCAAAGAATTATCATGAAGTTAATGCCCTGAATACACACAGAATCTATTTTTGCTTTATCTTCTCCCCCTTCCCAACCACTGAAATCTAGCACTATTTGTCATAAATTATAGATTTTCCAGGGCATCGAACTGACCATTGGCTATGCAGGTATGGCTCTGGAAGTGATTAAAACTAGGTGAGATGATTATCAGAAAAATACTTTTTGTAACTGTCTCAAGTACTTCCTTTGATAAGGAAGGAATGTCATAACATTTGTGTGGGCCTGCCCTGCTTTCCGCTAGTCATTATGCTACATATTTGTTTCCTTCCCAGTCCTTTTTAAAAATAAATTTTTAGACTTGTGCAATGTTACTCTTGGAAAATTGGCATTGTTATGTATGTGGTACTGTAAATATAGCACGATGTTTACAAAAGACGTACCTGTGCCAAATGAGGGTCCTGTGTAAGTATTGTGGTTTGTGTGCATGTAAAGTCCAGTGCAGAGTAGGCTAACTCCAAATGGAGAGGAATTCCATGCGGCCAACTCTTGATGCTGACATCCCATTGGGGGAAGTACAGCATGTGGCAAAAGTAGGTTTACAGTTGTTGGTATGGAAAATAATACCATAATAAATAAATAAATAAATAATAATAGAATAGACTCTGTGTTTCATCTACTCACAACAGGAAATCTACTTTTGCCCCACCGTATGTGGACAGGAGGAACAATTCAAAGTCACAGGTCATCAAAAATGCCTACTGATGACTAATCTTACACTTCTACCCCTTTCAACTTGATGTTTAAAACAGAAACAACCTGTGGGCCAGTTTAGTTGAGTGTTATACTTCTCCCCTCTCTGCTTGGCTTTCCCTTATTGAAGATGCTAACAGAGGGAAATTCCCACAGGCAAACAGCAAGAGGAGAAAAGAAGGAAAGAAGGGGCATGGGATAAGTCATAATCTGCCTAAAGAGCTTCTGATCGAAAAGAACACATGTTCTCATAGGTAATTTCAGTGCTTTCTGTAGGTACCTTAATGGAAACTATGCTGTGACTTATTTTGATGCATAAAAATAGATGTAGATAATAGCTCCTACACCGAAATAATGTGTTATAGGTATTCATGCAGCCACTTAGCCTACTATTACTTAGCACAGCTTAGAATGAAAATATTCCTCCCTGGTTTGTTTTTTTTAAAGGAGTGATATAGTTGAAGGAATGTCAAATTTCATTTCAGAATGTGTAAGTTTAGGTTTTTGTCTTTGCTATGAGCTAGGGTTGTATTCTTGAGCAAATCGCAGTTCCATTATCTTTAATTCTATCACTTGTCATATGGGCCTAGTGCTTCTCACAGCCAGAGTTGTTGTGGAGGTTAAATAAGATTATGTACGTGAAAATAGCTTGTACACTGAATGACAGTATACCAATTGAGAGAAGCTGGTTTTACTATTAGAGTCATTTTTCTTTTGTGAAAACAAACCAATATTATCTTTTGCACATTTATTTATATTACTGGTATTAACAAAAAAAGAAAATACATTCTTCTGTAAAACTTTGAATGCCCTCCTTCCGGGTTCCTTGATATTCAAACTGATTAAACATTACAAGAAAATATTTAATTTGCTTTCCAAACTGTTTCCTTAACCCCATCACTGCAATAGGATATTTTTTTACTTTTCGCATGTCATGTTGGCTCTATGTATTATTGAAGGAGATTGTGGCCCAGAACTACCTTCCTATAGAGTGGTTTCACCAGGGAAACTATCTCCAAGTAAAAATAAATATGTAAAGTTATAATCTTAGCTTCTTTTTGCAGAGACTTTGCTGTTATTGATGGTATTAGTTAGGGATTTCACTCACATTTTAGTAACGTTCACTTAATAAGGTCAAAATCATGGTAAAAACATTCAAACCATTCAGGAAAATACATTTAAAAACTTGACTTTCTTTTTTGCTGTAGAGGCAAAACACTGCAGGGGTCGGCAAGCTATGGCCAGTGGGCAAAGTCCAGCCTGCCACCTGGTAGGTCATCATTCGAGCACAGCCACACCCACCTACTTTAGTATTGTCTTTGGCTATCTTCTTGCTACAATGGCTGAGCCCAGTAGTTAGAACGGAGACCATAGGGCCTGCAAAGCTGAAAATATTTACTGTCTGGCCTTTTACAGGAAAAGTTTGCCAACCAGGGACTAAAGGAAAGAGTTTAAAGGGAGGAACAAGAATGCAGTCTGTGAATAGAAGACGTGGATTGGAGTCTTGAGTCTAATATTTATTCATTGTGTGATTTTTGACTACATCATTGAACTATGTTTCTGAGTGGTTTCCTTCATGGGGCTAGTCTAAACTTTTTAATAGGTGAATATTAATTAATACACGTGCTACTGTCTCATAGGATGTTATGAAGACTAAAAGGACAATATATTTAATCATGTTTACGATGTACATAATATTGACTCTTTTTTTAAAAGAGTTTGCTATATTTCTCCATTTCTCGACATTGTTCAATGAAGATTGAAATAAGCTTTGTGGCTTAATTTTTGTAAACCCTGGAAGTTATGTGGATAAGCTTTGAGGGCTTAAGATGATATCTTCTGGAGAGAAGGTCCCCAGTGTGTATCAGATTCTCAGAAGCGTTCACAGTCCTCCAAGGGGGTTAAAACCATTGGCTGGAATCAGTCTACTTTTCAGAGTGATGAAGAATGAAATTTTAGTGGCACTGCACAAATTGAGAGAAAATATCATGTTGCAGTATGCTCAGGTAGATGCTAGCAGATTAAATAATGACAAAGACCTGAGGATAGAGCTCAAAAGGAAACCATGTGAAACTGTTTCTAAAAATAAAACTATCTCCTATTGTTGAGCTCTAAGTGACATTATAGTGTCAAACGTTTTCTTTCAGTTGTCCCAAGCTCCTGCAGATTCTGAGTTGTTTTCTGTAAACATGATGGGAAATGTTATAGTTTAGAACATGAAAGTCCAATCTCCATCCACGACATTCTGGGTTTAAAAAATTCAGGCTTTGGGGAAAAAATTTCAAGAAAATGAAATTTAAGTGCCAGAAAAATAAGTCAACATATTCTTTGGGGTATAAATTAGAGAGTGGAAATTATGGATTTATGATAATAGCAGGTTGTTTTGATAAAGACATTCTTAATTATGAGTAATTATAGGGAGAAAAATTAGACCTGATTGTAAATCACATTTAATAAGCTCTTTTGTCTTTTCTACCATGTTTTCTGGTTCCAGTTTACAATTATTTGCCAAAAGTCTGAAGATGTGCAGTGCTAATCGCCTTTCAAAATCCATGGAAACTTTGGGAAAGATACATACATCAAGGCAACTCTGGATTGGTGTTTGCCTATGTCAATACAGAAAATAAATCACCTTCTTTTATAGGGCAACATTGGGCTTGCAAATAGTGAGCAATTAAGGATGTGCTTACTTAAAATCAAGTGCTGTATAATTTTACTTTAAAAATGTAATGAGGAGTACGTTTACATAATTAAACAAACAAATGAGAAACAAATAAGCAGGATAAAAAACATACAGTGACAGCCCTAGCCATTGTGGCTCAGCGGGTTGGGTATGATCCCATGCACAAACAGGTTGCTGGTTTGATTCCTGGTTGGGGCACATTCCACAGGTTGCAGGCTAGGTCTCTGGTGGGGGGTGTGCAGGAGGCAGCCAATCACATAGATGTTCCCCTCTCTCTCTCTCAAATGCAATAAAAATATTAAATATGTATATTTATATCCTATATAATAAAAGCCAAATATGGAAATTGACCAAACGGCAGAACAACTGGTAGAATGACTGGTCGCTATGACATGCACTGACCACCAGGGGGCAGACACTCAATGCAGGTGCTACCCCCAGCCAGCAGGCCCCAGGCCAGCCAAGGCAGGTGCCAGCAGGGGCCCTTCGATCGCCTGCAGGTCACCCCACAGATTGGCCCTGATCTCTGACCAGGCCTAGAGACCCTACCTGTGCACAAATTTTGTGCACCAGGCCTCTAGTATATATATTTACTTATTTATTTTGGTGTTCCCAAAAAATGTATACAGACTTGAATGATTACAAAGTCAGTGTTTATTAATATGCAGTTCATTTTCAAAATTGAGTTATCAGCTGTTGAAATGTTGTATACTCTTTTAAGGACCCCTTATATAGAGAGAGAATCCCCTGCAGCTGACCCCCAGTCTCTCGTTCTCTATACAGAAGCAATCACTCTTACCGTTTCATGCTGTTATTCTAGAAATCATTGGTGTATATACGTATGTGTGTGTAATTAATATATACATGGTCCTTCCTTATACAAATGAAACCCACCCTATCTTACTATTTCCACATAATAATATATTTTGGAATTTTTTTTCTTATCACTTTCTGAAGATTTGCTTCATTGTTTTAGCAGCTGCATATTATTCCGATTTAAGAGCGTGTCAGATCTTCTTGGGGTGGCAAACACACAATACAATATACAGATGATGTATTATAGAATTGTACACTGAAAACTGTATAATTTTATTAACCAATGCCACCCCCAATAAATTCAGTAAAAAGAAAAGAACATTTCATATCATTAGCCTTTTTGATGATCATTAGTTATTTGTCACTGTAATGCTCATTGGATATTTAAATATTATATAACATATATAATAAATATAGTTGTATTGATTTTCCTTTATCTAGTACCCCATTTTATTTATATTTTGTTTTTTAGAGAGAGAGAAAGGAAGGAAGAGAGAGCAAAAGAGAGATAAATGTCAATTTGTTGATCCGCTTATTTATGCATTAATTGGTTGATACTTGTATGTGCCCTGACCGAGGATTGAACCTGCAACCTTAGTATATCAGGATGATGCTCTAACAAACTGAGCCACCTGGCCAGGGCCCAGGACCACTTTTTCATAGTCCTTCTCCTAAGCTTTTTTTAAAAAAATCATGATTGTTACTCTATTTTACTTATAAAATTTTATTTATCAAAAAATTTATCATATAAATTGTTTTTTTATATATGGAAATATGTGGTTAATAGAAAAATCCAGAAATGTATAAAAAGGACTATAACTAGATATGCCCATGTTTTCTTATCATGATTTTCCTATATATGCTTGATATAGTTTGTATCATATCATGATGGCCGATTTTTAGAGATATTTAATATAATAATACCTGTGATCCTTATGGGTGTTATGAATCTGAGCTTGTTGGCATAAGATATCTGTCCTTAAATGTCTTACTTGTTTTTCAATAATAATAAAAAAAAAACACCCTAAAAATAAAAGTAGGCTTTTTAACCTGAACTTCAAAGATACAGAAAGTCATTACTTAATATACTTGTCTTTTATAACAGCTACCAGTTATATCATGCTGCTTTACTTTTGTATAGAAAAAAAATTTTTGTTCAGTTATTCTCTAGACAACACGATCCAGTCATCTAAATTGTTATGTAAGATCCAAAATGTGTCAGTTAAACTGGGAGAGAAAGAATGCAGCATGCCACAGAAATACCTTGTTATTATGAGGATTTATCTTGCAATTGACTTATATTATTCTCAATTTTTTCAATGCAAGTGGAATAAATATTTGCATATTTGCAATTGGCTTCCCTTTGCACACATGGCCAGGTATAAAATTCTCGGATTGCAACTTTTTCGTATCGCAACTGTAGATAATTTCTCTATTGTTCTTTTGTCACTTGCTGTTACACAGGAGGAGTTTGATACTGGCCTGATTTTTCTGCTTTAATTGGTAACCTGTTCTCCTTAATTCTCCCCTTCCTACCCGCCCCCCCCCCCCCGCTTTTTTTTAGATGAGAGATTTTTCTTTTAATCTTGTGCTGGTTTCATTTATTTTGTTTTATTTTAGAAAAACGCTTGTTTATGTATAGTTCTGATTATTCGATTATAATGATTTTGTTTTTCCACCTTTAGGGACACTGACAATTTTTATGTTGTTTCTTTGTTTTCTTTATATATCATTTGCCTCTTAAAATTCTTTCTACCTTTATTTTTTTTTCTGTAATTCTGGAAAATCATTTATATTCTATAAACTACAGCTCTAATTAGACTTTCTATTATTTCAATTCTGCTCCTTAATTATCTGGAACATAGATTTTAATTTTTTCAATTAGACATTTAGCTTTCTTTCATATTTTATTCTCATACACATCTCTTTTTCTTTACTTAATTTTGTCTTTCGATCCCAGTGAATTCATTTTGTTGTTGTTGTTGGTTTTAGGCTCCAAATTGTAGACATGATGTTTTATTCTCTCCTTTGTGCTTTGAAAACATATTCTGGGCCCTGCAGTAATACCATTTTCAGAGTCATTTGCTTGGCAAATATTTATTGAGTGACTATTGAATAGTTTCTAGGTGGTTGGAGTACATCAGATAAATAGACAAAAATCTAATGAGAGACTTAACAAGGAAGTAAGCTATATAGCATGCTATTTGTTTTTTTTTTGTTGTTTGTTTTTTTAAAATATATTTTATTGATTTTTTACAGAGAGGAAGAGAGAGGGATAGAGAGTTAGAAACATCGATGAGAGAGAAACATTGATCAGCTGCCTCCTGCACACCCCCTACTAGGGATGTGCCCGCAACCAAGGTACATGCCCTTGGCCAGAATTGAACCTGGGACCCTTCAGTCTGCAGGCTGATGCTCTATCCACTGAGCCAAACTGGTTAGGGCAGCATGCTATTTGTTAATTACACTATAGCTTTAGGGGAAAAGTAGACTAGGAAAATAGGCTGGGAGTGGCAGTTGGGAATCTAAAAGGTATTTATTTTTGAGTTTTCTACATTGCTTTTTTCCCCCCATTTTGGACTTGGTTTTCTAATTTGTGGATGTAGAGTGGGGGCGGGGGCCACAAAAGTTCTTTCTACTTAATTCAATGTGGACAGGCTTAATAACAAACTAATAGTAGCTCTTAGTATGTTCCAGGTACTGTTTTGAGTGCTTTTTATGTATCTAAAGCTTTCATCCCTACAAGATTTCTGTAAGGTACTTGCTGTCTTTACTCCCATTTTGGGATAAATGAATAAAGATATTGAGAGATTAAATAATGTGCCTAAATTATGCAGTGAGTACATGGCATTAATAGGGCTTTAAACCCTCAGATCCTGGCTGCCATGTTGGCGCTTGTAACCCCTGGTATTGCAACATACCTTGAGAAAAGTAGGTACGTGGGTTTTACCATAAATTTTAAGTGAACTGATGATACCTATTCATCTCTGTCTCCTACCAGTTAGAGACTTACTACTAAGACTCCGCCTTTCTAGAGGCTATGCCATTGTTACTTTTGGAAAATGCACAAGTAATTTGCACAAATTGGCTTGAAAAGCACTGGATTCTGATGTGTCCTCCAAAATTCTTTTTACTTATAAATATTGAATTAAGCAAAGTACATTTGCCTTTACACTGTGTGAGAAAACCTTATACGATATTGAGGCTACATGGCCTTACTCTATTGAGGATATAATTTTTAAGCATGTAAAATGTACATTATTAATGTTCCTCTATAGCATACCTTATAAAAAATAAGGTACACAAATAAATTAGTTCAAAGATATAAAATCAAAGAATGCATGGGAATCTAATCTCAGACTAGAGATGAATCAGAAGGACGCTAATGGATGTTGAATTTAAACTGAGTTTAATCGATGACCCTTAATGGCTTTGGTGGCTCAACCTCAGTTGTCATCATCAAGTTCAGTGTCAGCATAATTATGCATCTTTCAGGTAGGCTGTATTTTTGACACTGTCATACACTGTGGAGGCGGATTTAAACTGTCTGACACTGACAACAGGTGATGAGTTCTGAATTACTGCCCCAAGGGAATAGCCAGGGCAAGCGTATTTCCTTACCCCCCAATTTCAAGTTAAATTTTACTAACTATAGACACTCAACAATCGAAAACTTCGCATTTTATCTCCTTAACCTATGCTACCTAATTATCACCAATATTTCAATTTTTCTTGGCCTCAGATTTCCATAAATGGGTAATGAAGGGATTAGAATTCTATTGGCCATTTCAACTTTTACATTTTACAGTTTTATTTTAAAAAATTTAAGTGCCTTTTCTCCCTCAATCCTTGGTGCTTTGCATTATGAATATAGAAAAATAATGGGTCATCTCAGATAAGATATGGTCTAGCAATCGTCTGAGGTATGTCCAAGTAATTCCTCCAAAATCGCAGGTGTGGCTGGATGCAATTATTACATTTGCCACTTGCTGATGGAGGATGCAGTCTTCCGCTGGAGGCCAGTGCCTGCTTGGCTGGGACAATACAGGTGAATTACAGTAACTTTGAGCACTTGCCTTATGGATTTTTTGATTGGTATCAAGTAATAGCTGTGTTTGTTCCTTGTATAATCGGCAAAGTAAAAAGCAGGAATAAGCAAGTTGGCTCAACTCCTTACTGTAAAGATGTTTCAGGGGGAAAGGAGCCGCATCAGCAGCACCATCACCCTCACCAGCATTATTTTTATCACCAGTGGACACATTCTGAGCATCAGTGGCAGTGCCCGAGCCATGCTTTATTTAAGGTCAAGAAAGTGACGTGAGCTGGCTAATATTGACTTACATGTGCCCAGCACCATGCTAATTCCTTGATGTGTATTGTATTATTTCACATGCACATGAAGGAATTAAATTTTTATTTTTAAAATGGGAAAACTGAGCCACCAAAAGATTTTTTTTTAAAAGTAACTTTCTCAGTGGCAGGATGTTAAAGCGAGGATTCAAACCACTATATTTGGGCTCAAGAGCCTGCAGTCCTAACCACTATGCTATAAAATAAATAGCACTTTCTTGAAAATAAATTTGAATCAGCCTGTTTGCAAATGAGGATAGTTATTATAAATCAAAAATAGCATAGCTTTCTTGATAATTCAGGTTAATATCCACCAAGATTCAACTTTTTAAAATGAAAAAAGAATTTTGCGTTTATTATTGCTATCATATTACTTTTAGGGCAATTTGATAATAGGTGAGTTTTATCGTTTTACTGCTCATAGTGTTAAAGAAGTGTTCAATGATACCGTTAAAGAATGGTAAGGCAGATTTTATTCAGGACTATCATGGAAGGAGCAGGGACCACTGCCAGGGAATCTTCTTAAAGGGGAGGGGTATTGGACTTAACTCTCCAACCAGGCAAAGTGGAAATTTACAACCAGGAAGCAAGAAGTAGGGCCAGTAGGTTGAAAATTACTAAAGGGAAGCCTTAGGATAAGGGAGGATTTTGTTTAAAATAACCTAATAGGATTCTTGTTAAAGGCCTATAAGGCAGATCAAATATCACCTGGGTGGTGGTGGCAGATGAGAACCCTGATTAGATATCAAGGGTGATCAGATATTGAGGATGGGGAATCCTGGCTAAACTGATTTGGCAGGAAATCTTGCTAGAAGTAGACTTCACAAGGAGGGCCACAGCATCACAAGGCTTAGAGAAAAAGAGAGCTCAGAAGAGCCTGACCCAAATTTGGTCAAGGAGAGAATCGTTGCCAATCAACGGTATAGTTTTATTTATTGTTTTCATGGTTTATTGTTTGAGGCCAAGTATGATCAGGAATATAACATCAAATTACACTGACGTTCCTATAGGAAAATTCTTTGAAGAGTAACCTTTAAAGTGTGATATTCAGGAGATGCATTATCATAAAAGTTTAGATTCCAGACTTACAATCTCTGTCGATACATGGGAAAGCTTATGGTATCTTGGGATGAGAGCAGAATCGGATAAGAGGCAGTTTAATAGCATGTGGATTTACAGATCAATACATGGGAAAGCTTATGTTATGTTGGGATGAGAGCAGAATCAGATAATAAGAGGCAGTTTAATAGCATGTGGATTTACAGCCATTTCTACAGGATTATTTCATTACGTCTGGAACAGATCTGTCTATTGGCTTCAGCTGCAGAAAAAAAAGTGGTCATTTAGTT
>NW_006297152.1:1889078-1908030 GCF_000327345.1 Myotis davidii
AAAATAGTGGTCATTTAGTGGTCATGTCTTATTAAAAAATCACATCTTTAAACACAATCAAACCCAGAAAAGTGAGATGCTCTCACAGTAAGTGGCCTGTGGGGTTCGAGAAGGGCCTTGAGATGAGGTGTCTCACTTCTCCCAGGTCATGTTTGCTGGAGGCTGTTGTCACCAGTGGAACACTGGGTGGTGGTCTAATACTATTTAAATGTACTGTTACCCCTGCTCCCTGCTCCCCTCTCATTATCTCCTCCCACTTACCAAGCACATATCTGCATAGGTGCAAAGGGGACAGGATGGAAACCAATGCATTGAAGAAAAGGCTGGGTAAGTTAGGAAACAATATGCAGATCGATTATTATTGTTGTCCTTTGGCAAAATTCCTTTGCAAGGGAATTTCCCCTCCACCTTTAACTGCAGTTGTATGTTGTTAGGAAAATATGTTTGCTAGAAGCTCATGCAATAAACAATGGCAAGAAACATGTCACTTCTTAAAGAATTGCAAATTTACAAGTGGGGTGTAGGATTTTATTATGTAAGTTGCAACTAAAGATAGCAAGGGAGACATCTTGTGAAATACTGTGTCAATCAAATGGCTTCTGGGCCAAGAGAAAGTTTGGTGATGTTAACATTAAAATAAAATACCAAAACAACCCGCCCTAGATGGTTTGGCTCAGTGGGTAGAGTGTCGGCCTGCGGACTGAAGGGTTCCTGGTTCGATTCCAGTCAAAGGCACATGCCTGGGTTGTGGCCCGATCCCCAGTGAGGGGGCGTGCAGGAGGCAGCCAATCAATGATTCTCTCTCATCATCGATGTCTCTATCTCTCTCTCTCCCTCTCACTTCCTCTCTGAAATACATAAAAATATATTTTAAAAAATATTAAAACAACCCTTTGAGTTAGTTACTTTAATAGACACACTTATTTCGATGCGCTTCTACATTCCTTCCCAGTGTGACTAGGCAAAACAGCAGATATTGGAAGAATGGTAGGGCCGTAGGTATGAATACCTACTCTGTGGTTATATAATTAAGACAATCTTTTAAATTTGAGGAAGAGTATCTATAGCAGGGGTCCTCAAACTTTTTAAACAGGGGGCCAGTTCATTGTCCCTCAGACCGTTGGAGGGCCGGACTATAGTTTTAAAAAAAACTATGAACAAATTCCTATGCACACTGCACATATCTTATTTTGAAGTAAAAAAAACAAAACGGGAACAAATACAATATTTGTATTTGTATGTGGCCCGCGGGCCATAGTTTGAGGACCCCTGATCTATAGTCTTGATCCCAAATGCTTACTCTTTAAATCTCAGACTTAGCATTTAGTATGTTTAATCTTGAACACAATACTTCACTTCAACAAACCTCAGCTTCCACACGCAGGGAGTGGGAATAATTAGTTGTACTTAAATCTCATAGAGTCGTGAAAGTTAAATTAGGTGTGCCTAGGAAGGGATTAGCACTATATCTGGCATGTAGTACGAGAGAGAGTGTTCAATAAATAATAGTGTTGGCCTGTTGACCATTGCTTTTATTACTGGTAGTGAGAATTATTTCATTAGTAGTAATGACAGTATAGTACCATAGTAGTAATACCGTAGTCAGTCCAGAAGAGGTCCTCCAATCAAGGTCATCCTGCATCATCATTTGGCGGAGGCAGATTTACTTTGAGGCTAGTGAGGGTGGAGCGTCAGGACACATCACTTGCTTGGGCTTGCTCCCCAATTTTATATTCTAGAAGGAGCAAACAACATAAAAAATGTGAGGAATCAGGAAAGTCCCACTTTTTTTTTTCCCAGTGAGTGATGATGAGTCTGATATTCCTAGAAGCTCTAACAATTGGGAAATATGAAGTGGTAACTTGTACGTTGACTTGACCCTGGGACATTTATAAAGTTACCGAATATCAGGACGAAAGCTGTGCTTTAGGGAGAATGAACTACTATGAGATGGATTGGGCTGGGAAAAGACCACAGTCAGGCTGTTTTGATGTCTTGAGGTGGTGGCAGTGGAAGTTTTCAGAAGCCGGGAGGAGAATCGAAGCATTAGGGTGGTAAGGGTGTCTCCTCATTGCCTTTCAGAGCTGTATGGCCTTTGGATCTGGGCATGGGAGAGATTTGAGAACCCTGGCCCCATGGTGATTGATTTGAACCTAACAAGATAGTGTTGGTGAGGCCAGGAGTATTGGGACAGGGTATTTTTCAGATGACAGTGTTCAGGGGCCTCCCCAGCACTCCTGATGTGGGGAGGTAGGGGCTGGGAAAGGGGCAGGCTTCTATGAAAACAAATACTCCACTAAGAAACCCTTTGTAAGACAACCCATGAGATAGTAAAGAAAAAAGTCAGTCACAGAGAGTGGCAAGGCAAAATGAGCTGCCACTATAGTTACCTGATAGTCACTCACCTGAGTTACTGTCAGGAGGGACATGAAACAAACTAGTCTGATTATTTTTAAAGGAACAGTACTATTCAGAACTCAAACTGTCCTGCCTTTAGAGCTTAAATGCTGCATTTTGAGAGCAGTTCTCGCCTCTGAATAGATTCCGACATTTGAATAGACCTAATTTGGCCACTTCCCAGGAGGCTGGCTGTTTCCGAGATCAAAATAAACATGGGACCCACATTATGCCTACCCAGTGTTTTATGGAAATGTTTTTCACGCACATATTGCCATCCTTGGTTTTCAGTGTGGCAAATCTTCTTCCATTTGTGTGCTTACCTTCATTAATGTGTAAAGAAAAGTTGGTAGAGAGCATATTTAATCGATTTTATTAATAATTTGGAATTTCTTAAAGCAGTGATTTCTTTGTCCTTTGTGTTTTCAGTATCTAGCACAGGGATTGGCATATAGTATTTATTGATAAGTGTTTCAGTGAACCGAATTTAATCACACAAATGGCTCTGGTGGTATTTTAGTCCTTCTTTCCTATGTAGAGCTTCATCCTTTATCATATAGAATTGAACTGAGTAAAGTAAGAGTATGCATTTTTTGTCTTACCCAAATCTTCTCTTCATGGAATTGTGGTATTAGAGTCCTACATCCTATTTTTTTGCTCAGAATTACTTAGATTTTAAAAAAATGTCTTTAACTTCCAAAGGGTTTATGTAAATGCAATTTTAATTTATTGTTGCTTTTATCATTGCTGTTAATAAAAGTAATCATAAACTCCTACCTCCACATTGAAAGTTCGCTAAAAGAGTCAAGATTTTCATGAAATGCATAGTAGACAAATAGAACCCTTCAGTACAAAGTACGTATGTTGCTGCAGCCAGCAAGTCTAAACAGTTTAACTGTGTTACTTACTTTATGTAAGTCTCACACAGAGGGTAGAAAGGCCACTATTATCCAAATAATCGCTTATTACAAGGTTACCCTGATATTTTTCAACGGAAGTGAACTTATTTGTGAAATTTTGGCCATTTGACAGGGTAAATATCCCATAGACACTTAACCAATAGTGTATTTTGGTTTTATCAATATGGATATTTGAAGTTTTCCATTAATAGGTATATTCTTAAGTAATAATCTAAGGTTTAAGTAATTGTTGTGAAAGACTGAATTAGAACATCTCAAATCTCGGGTGCAAACATGACAAAGCCAGGCCACTTCAGCCCTAAAAATGAAACGGAAGCTTAGCTCTTTGATCAAGAGGAATCCTCCTAGGACTAGTTAGAAACATTTGGGTCTTTCTTCACGAACTCAGCAAAAACGTTTGGCCTTTACAGAGTGATTTTTGCCCTTCTTTTCACATACCGCATTCTTATATTTTTTGTGTAGTCATATTTATCCTTCATTTTCTTTATTGTTCTGTCCTGGGAGTTATGCTTAGAGAACCACTCTCCTGTCTTTTTGGTATAATATTTTTGGATTATATTAAAAATATTTGATACTTTAATCGATCTGGTAATATTATAAAATATTAAATTCATTTGCATGCTGGGAACCTTTCCTATGTTTTCTATTGTTTTTATTTAGTAATTTGCCACATAATTTTAATTAAAACTATAGATAGCATCTTTGTAATTTGTCAGTAAACTTTACATTGTCTTCCTTTTAAATATTTATTGACTATTATTATTCATTTTATTGCAGATGCATTTTAGAATCATTTCATTAAGTTGTAAAATGTAAAAACTGGGTTATTTTGAATGCAAAGATAGTACATTTATTTATTAATGAAGAACTTTTTAATTTTTTACGAGTTCCCACAGAGAAACACTGTATTTGTCTGTATATTTTTCTTTATCTTTACCCTCTTTATAGAATATTGTGAGGCTTTTTTAGGTTTATGTGCCTGTCAAGAAATATTTATTGGTTGTCAATTATGGTAAGTGGCAAGCTACTTGAAAAAAATATATATACATATGAAATCAGATAGCTATTAAATGGATTGTTGCAAATGCTAAAAAATAAAGTGGGGCATATTAAAAATGTTAAGAGTCTATTTGAGCAAAAGTGGATTTGAATTGGGCCATACCAAACAGGAAGTGTTTAGAAGGGCTCCACTGACAGGAGCCAGGGAAAGATTTTTATAAAGAAGTTCTTTGATTGGCTGTCGCTTAAGCGGGTGCCTTATTTGGGAAATTCCAGTTGGCTGTTTGTGATAGGTTGTCCTTAGGTTTTGGTTTCTTAACCTTGGAGCATTTTCTAGGTTAGGTTTGGGTTTGCTTAAGTAGGCTGCTAAGGTATTAGAACTACCTCAGTCTAATGGCTTCCTTATTAAATTAAATTAGGACAAGTTAAATAATTACCAATGCTTGCAGTGCTTGAAGGAGGGCATTGTTTATCTGTAGTATCAATAAATTCCGTCAGAAAATGGAACTGTCCACTTGTGACTGTTCAGACAGGGGCAGGTAGGGGCCTCCTGCCAGATGATCCACTTACAATGGACTTACAGGAGTTGCCGACAGAAGGTCCTTCCCTGAACGTGATATGAAGAAGAGAAGAGATGATAGCCATTCTGTGTGATGTACTCCTATAAATGCTAAGAGTTGACTTACAGGTATTGGCTGGGCTTCCATCCAAATTAATGGCACAGACTACTTACAGTTTCTTAACCTTGACTCTGTTTTATCCTGTAACGTATTGATAAATAGTAGGTGGCAAGGGGGTGGGGAAGCCCTCAATCGTAGAACATGCTAATGTCTGCAGTGTAAAATATTCCTAGTGTAACTGATTTCAAGTTACTAATGTGAAGTCAGCTGACTTGTAAAATTCCTGAAAATTTAACAATTGGTTTTCAAGCCAATCCTTGAATCCTACCCCTAAACCCCCAGGTCTCATTCTCTGGTCTCTGCTCCACCCCACCTCCTCCAAGACCAGGCCCCACCATTCCTCACTCTGCCCTAGTCCCTGAAGCTCTTTGGAAGCTGGATGACTGACACTCCTCTCACACTCTTGTTATGCATGTGAGATGCCATAAACTGATAGCTGCGTTCTCAAAGGGGAACAACATTCATTTAGGAGTTAAAGGAAACCACAACTTAATGCTGTTTCTTTTTCATCTTGTTATAATAGTCTGTCACACCTCTGGGCAATGAAGATGCAGTCTACTGGCCAGACAGTCACAAAGATTAATATTTTAAAAGCTTGACAAACTATGGCTTAGAGTTAATGGATACCTTTCATCTGTGACTCATAAAGCCATTAATCATATCAAGTCAGTTAACTAGTGTCTAGCTATTCACTGGTTAGAACATGTGGTAAAACTTGGAGGGAAGTCTACTCTTACTTTATACAGAGAAGAGAGGGGGAAAAACCACAAGAAATCTTCCCTCCCTCCCGCCCCCCAATAGCCACTTGATTCCGTCACCCAGGGAAATGTGTGGGGATTCCCTTTACATCAGAAAACTGCACGGCCACTCTGTGTGTGCGCTGGGGAGAGGTGATTGAATGAGGAATGCTACCCTGAGGCACAGCTCAACCACAGAGCTCAGCACAATGGTGGCCATGCAGCTGTTTATAAGGTGGAGCAGAATACATTCAAAGAACCAGGTCAGGTTCCTTCATTCCTGCGCCCTTCTGCTCACTTTGTTAGGGAGATGATAAAAATGCAGCACGGAGATGCCACAAGGGACTGGTCTCAAATTTTTTGATCAATGAAAGGTAGATTTCCTTCTATCTAGAATTCTCTTTTGATTTGGGGCCATTGTATTGGGCATGTAAGCAGGTTTCCTGAGGAAATCCTCCATAAGCTTATCTGGAGATGTCCCAGTCGCCTCCGGGCCAAATCTGAACCAGTAATGGATGAAAACCTAGAGCTCTGGTTTCTTACGCCCTTTTAACTTGCATGGTGTAGGTCAAATGGAGCCCTCTGAAAGGTAGGCTTTTACTTTTTAAACAATAGAATCTATTTATAACAATGCCACAGTCAGAATTTAAAAAAATATATTTTTTTAAAAAAATTTGACCCCCATCCTTCTGGGAGGCATGATACTTCTTATGGGTATAACTGAAGACATTTGTCCTCTTGTGCAAAAAGAGGAAATGGGATGGAATAGGGTAATGGCCCTGAGGTAGGGCCGCATAGTTACTCATCTGGAGAGGCAATAAAGAACACCGTGTGACCTTCGCAGCGCTCTCTGGAATAATCGGAGAACGGAGGTCAAACAGTCCACCTTGACAATGCCAAGGACTTCCTGTTCGTGGTGTTTCACTTACTGAGGATAGAATACAGGACAGGGTTGAAGTTGCTGAGTTCCATTCTTGGATAGTGTACAGAAATAGTACACGGGTCCACATACTAGTAGTTCTGGTTAAACATCCCCTGACTTTCTAACCTTTGGGATGGCCTTTGTCTTCTCCATTTAACCTTGATGCTGTCCCCAGAAAGGGACCAGGACCCAGGTGGTCTGCAATGTGTGTGTTCCTGACTTTTTGCAGGACAGATTCAAAGACATGAGTCCACGTGACTCTGAGGGTACATTTATTAAAGCTGGGGACAGTAAGACGAAGGACCGCTTAAGAGAGAAGCAAGATCATAGCAATAGGAGTGACCCTAGGCACAGCTGCCTTGGCCCTTTAGGAAGAAAGTTCAGAGGCAGAAGAAATGAGCCAGCTGGGCTGCATGGACTCAGGAAATAAGGTACATGAGCAAAAGGAGGACTCTGGAGACAGGTTCAGGGTATTGCCCGGAACAAGCTGCCACTGCCTACTGCTCCCCTGGCTGCAAATCTCCTGGGAGCTTTAGAGCTTAGGAGAAAGAAAGCAAAGATACATGCCTGAGGGAAGAAGGGGGGGTGGAGGGAGATGCAGGCACAGGCATACTCAAGGGACAGCTCGCTCTGGGTCCTTTGTCTTAAGGGTTTTTATCTGGTGGGGAATTTCAGGGGAGGTCTCAGTCAGAATATTCATCAGCTTTCCAGATGTGCTCTTTGACACTCTCGTGCATCGAAATGAGCATTTAGAGGGATCAGGATCATTCTCTGGTCAGTTTTTCCTTCAGAGACGTCACCAGAAAGGGAGTAGGCCCGAGGTGCGTCTGCCCTGGCGTGGTCTGGAAGATGTAAACCGTTTGTTTCTGAGTGTCCTTGGTTAGGGAAGATAAAATCTTGTGATTTACTTACTAGCTGGCTGTAAATTGTTCAGCCTTCTCTTTAACTGTCCGTTTCCCCATTCCACTTGCCAAGGAATTTTCTTAGCTTTCTACTAACCGGCCTCAATACAAGGTTTCTGGGCCTTTTGTGCATGTGCCCTGGATGGACCCTTTGCACATACTGTTCTGACAGAGAACGTTTCCAGAGCAGAGAAGTGCAGATGGGAGGTAAATTAGTTAAATGTGTGGACTCCTTACATCAGAGCCCATGGTCCTGCCAGGTTTCCCTGGGTCTTGAGGGCCAGCCATGGCAGGCTCTTTATCCTGACTCAGGAGCTCCCAGTCCCTCCTCCTTCGTATACAGGGACTGCTGTGTCCATTACAACCCATGGCGGCTTCTGAAGCCACTCAGAACAAGACAGTGGATGGACAACAACCTTGCTCGCTCCTCTGGTTCCGTTTTCCACACCCTGGGATCTGTTAGTGATTCTGGGCTTTTTATCTTCTATGTGAAATTATCATTATCTCACTTACTGTCTTACTACTTCACCTACCTTCAGTATTTTGTTTTCTAGCACTGTGTACGTGCTTATTTCCAGATACTATAATTAGTGAAAGTTTGAGGAACAGAATGTTCACATACTCTCAAAGTGTTTCCTCCTTAATGACTTGCTAATTGCAAAGGTCAAAATACTAACTTTTCAATGGGAAAATGTAGTGGACACATTTTTAACCAACTACTCAAGGTCAACATCATCCCCTAAGACAAACCATCATGTGCCTCTGGTTGTGCTGCACCGAGAAAGACCCAGTATCACGTATGTAATATTCCTGCCCAAAATGCATCACTTGAATCTGTGAGGATGTACCAGACACAATTAAATAACAATAACTGGTTTGTATTCTTTAAACAAGATCAAAGTCATGAAAGGCTTAGGAACTATTCCAGGAGATTAAAACAAAAACAAAAACTACTGGTAAAAAGATATTTTAATTAAATATAATGCATAATCTTGGATTGGATCCTGGAACAGGAAAAACAGTGTCCTTTAAGAGGACAGTGGCAAAATGTGATGGTGGTACTGCTCGGTCCAAAATGTCAAAGAGCAAGTCACTGCCTGCTTCTTACAGCCGCTTACACCGTTTTAGTTGTAGTTACCCCAGCATGAGCTCACGTTCTGTAGCTTGCATCCTTTCCTTTTGTTCTTTGCCTTGAGCATCACAGGTCTCTTTCCTTTCCCATGTTTTAATCATTCCGATAGTTGAGAGCAGCTGGCCTGCATTCTTCCCTTCTTCATCTTTTCTTCAGCATGAACATCCTCCATCCTTTCAACCATTAGGGTGAGAAGTTGCCTTCCTCTCTGCGTGCTGTTTGCCAATGCTCCTTCCAAAGGATGGCACCCCGGTTGACAGAACATTTCAGAACGCAGTGGAGAGTGTTGTGGAATCGTGACCCCATTCTACTGGCTCTTGAATACATGGGTTAAATACATGATTGGCTATTTTTTGCTCCTACCGGTACTATTTCAATAATAATGATAATCATAATGATCACCGTGCCTAACATACGTATATTGAGTGCATACCGTATAACAGATTTTTCTAAGCACTCTTCATGTAACAGCTGACTTAGTATTTGCAGCTCGATGAAGTAGATAATAATAACAATCATACCCTGTCACCAGATGAAATAATCTGCCCAGGGTCACACATAGTGAGCGGTGGATCCAGAAATGGCTACAATAAATTGTGAAATTTTTACAGGCTGTTCATCCCGATTTCTCTCTCAATCAGATAATCTTAGACTTTTAAGTAAAATGCTTTAAAAAATCATGATGTGTGCATATCTTACTCTAAATCTGTGGACGTTTTATTAGATGATCAGTATTTACCACCTTAAAAAACATCATTAAATGCATACATCTAATCCTTTATTCAATACAACATGAATTTACTTTATTAGCTGTTTGAAATAAACATGCATTTTACCTCATATACCCCAAAAGTTGCACTGAGATGACAAAAAACATGTAAAAATAATTGGAAAAGAATTCAATGGTGTGGTTGAAGGCAGGGAGGTGGCTGGAGATTGAAGGATTGAGGGAACCACAGTAGGATGGATTTGGGGATGATTTGAAGCATACGAGTGTATATTCAGATTGACAATGAACTCTTTTTGAACTGGGGAGCCCACGTCCCCCATAGAAGCAAAATAGAGGATTCCATAGAGAAAATTTTTCTGAAGGCACCAAAATTAGAAGCAGAAGGGAGCCCAGGGCCAATAGCCTATAAATTAACCAACATTTGTGGAATTTTGTAGCTGTGTCTAGTCTTCACCTCCAGAATAAAGATGTGAATACAAACATTTCAGAGTTAAGTTCAGATATATTCCCAGAGCAGGCAGCAGGCTTGAGGTCAGTTGGTGGCTGGGAGTTGGCAGCCATCATAAGGAATTAGGAGACCCTTCTCTCTCAGGAATTATGTGAAGTGCACACCCACTAGGAGAGCCTGGTCAGACATGAGTTCCCCTCTTTCTGGCCAACACAAGTCTACTTCAACCAGGGCTCCTTTAAAGAGAATCTTACATAGACCACCAGCTCAACCATGATTCTCACTGAGACTGGGAAATCCATTGCAGCCACAAATACTAACCAATCTAGTGTTGTACTGTGCTTACAAGTATGAAAATACAGCCAGGAATTCGCAAACACTTGAAGAAATTCACCTAAAAAAAGGAAGGGTAGCACTGCGCTCAAGGAATTGAGTTAATACATGGTACAAAACAAAGAAATGAATATAATTATTATTTTCATTTCATAAAAACAGGCTAATGACAAAAGGCAAAGTTCTTGAAAATTAGATATGTACATTAAAACAAAAACGTCAGTAGATGAGTTGATTAGCAATGAACACCAAACTGCCTGAGTAGGAAGAAGGGAAAGATGGGAATATTAGGGGGAGAAAAATGTATGGTTAATGTGACCAAATAGTGGCCCATTAAAGCAATACACTCTTCTCAGTAAATGGCAATGAAAACCTTGTAGCTAACAGGATTTTAAGTATAGAGAGACAGAAGTACATTTAATTAAATATTTGCTTTATTACACATGTTACCCCCTCAGTTTTCATTATTTAGTTTAATTGGAACAATGGCTTTACTTTGTAGATGGTTGAAATGTTTGCTTATGTATATTTTATATTAAAATATATTAAAAGTTTATGTAATACAAAAGGATTCTTAAACTAATTGAAATCTGTGATTGATATAATATTAGGAATTTTTGAATCGACCTTAAAGTCATGTGTTTTAAACTAGTACTCATTTATAAACAACCGAATTCTTTTTTTCTTAAATTTATCTAGGGTTTGGAAACATCTCACCACGCACAGAAGGGGGAAAAATATTCTGTATCATCTATGCCTTACTGGGAATTCCCCTCTTTGGTTTTCTGTTGGCTGGAGTTGGAGATCAGCTAGGGACCATATTTGGAAAAGGAATTGCAAAAGTGGAAGATACGTTTATTGTAAGTATGATAGCCTTTTAACTACATGTGGATATTGTTTAATGTATTAAAATATTACACTTTTCCCATTATCTCAGAGCAGCTATACATTCACTATTAGATTTTCCATAACAATTTATATGTACTCCTATTAGCATGTAACTCACTGTATAGTTATTTTTACACTTATCTGAATGAATAAATTAATGCATGAGAAAACTCTTAAAATATGCATTAAAAAGTATAAATCTGGCAGCCCTAGTTCAAATTCCAGATATATTGTCTCCTAGCTATATTTTGCAATTTATTTAATGTGAATAGAACTACTGACAATGAAACATGACTCTGAGAGTTAGAGATAATATAAGTTAAAGTTTAACAGAACTAGTAAAGACTGACAATATTTTATTATTTAAAAATTGTTTTGGTACCCTTGTTCATTGTTGGTGTCACTGTAAACATATAACCCTTCTATGAAGGATATAGAAATATATGACAAACACAATAAAGATGACCGTACAACTTAATGTAGTAATGTCATTGATAGGAATCTATCAAAGTGATAAAATTCAGTAGAACCAACAGTAATATATATGTAGCTGTTCATGGCCACATTACATTCAATAGAAAAAAATAAAATGAAAATGCTCCTGTTACAATTTTAAGTAAAAAACAATAACATCATGAGTACAAACTTCTATTCTTGAAGAAAATTCTGGATAAAGAAAATGATTATGTGAGAGGATGGGATTATAAATGATTTATTACTACTATCACCACTATTCCAAATACATTTTAGTTATTATTAAATGACATTTTCATATTTTCACAAAATTGTCAGAGCATTTTACATTTAACTCTATGGATGAAATAAGGCTCTTGAGTATGGTTTTTCAATTTAAATCATAGTTCTAGTTTTTAGCATTATTATGTTTCATATTTAAGTTCAAAGTTCACTCTCAAATATTTTTACTGTAAGAGTGGAGTAGGTGTGGTTATTCCCAAACAGAAGTTTTATCCTTTTTATGGTATTATCCTTTTCTTATATTGATATAAAAATATCCTGTATTTATATTAATTGAGAGGTAGGATTAGCGGCGTGAACTTGATAGTACTGAATTGTTCATTTATTCAACAGAGTTTCGAGCACCTACTGGATGCTGGGCAGTGTCTTTGTGCTGCATCTACATCAGTGCATAAGACAAATTCCGTGCCCTGTTAGGGGATACATTCCAGGGGTCATGATTCAGCATTAAACACTTCTGAGAACTTTACAAATGTGAATTCACTTAGCTCTCAGGTGTGTGATAAGGATGGTGGACTATCGAAACTTTTCTTTCTATTTTCCATTCTATGGTTTCATTGACCTTTATGTCTAGAAAAATTTCAAGCTCTGCCATTCAGTGATCTTTTATGGTGGGGCTGAGACCTAGAAAGGACAGATTCAGTTAGAGATGAATAATTCACGGTGATTAATCTCAAAAAGAGACCTGGAGATAAACTGCTGTCTGTACAGTCTTCATTTAATGTCACACTGTGGAGATTTCTGATAAGAGAAGGAGGTGAAAAAATATGGGTGCTCTGATGGCAGCTGTAGCTTAAAGGTGTGGAAGATGTATCCTTATTTACCTATCATCCTTGATATATTTAGTTTTATAGTTTAAGACCACAGGCAGCGAGAGAGTTCATCAGGCTCATCTGAGAATTAAATGTGAACTTTAAGTCTCTGAACATCCACTTTTAATCAACTGAATATTGATTGGAAATGTGATAGGAGTGAGAAGGAATAATTTGATCAGTAGCAAATATTTAATTCATAGTTCAGGTTTTTTTCCATTTTCATATATTTCTAGATTGTGTTTACCCCACAATCAATTGTATGCCTATAGACTGGAAATATTTTAAGAGTAGTTCCGGTAAACAAAAGGATGATGTAAGTCTGAAATTTGTATTTTAAGAGCAAATGTGATTTTACTTGGGAGAGTAATTTACCTGGTGTAGGCTCTGTAAGACTAAAGTGGTATCATCATTAGCATTGGCTGTTTTGAGCTAGTCATGTGACTTTACTTATAAAGACAATGGAAAATTAATCATAAAAGGGAACCAAATAAAATTTCCAATGCTAATTTGCTGATGACAGTGTACATGAGTTAGCTTTGTGCATATGCCCATAATCAGTTAATCTCAGTCCATTTCTCTTTCTCTCTCACCCTCTCGCTCTCTTCCCTAGAAGTGGAATGTTAGTCAGACCAAGATTCGCATCATCTCCACAATCATATTTACGCTGTTTGGCTGTGTGCTCTTCGTTGCTCTGCCCGCCGTCATATTTAAGCACATAGAAGGCTGGAGCGCTCTGGACGCCATTTACTTCGTGGTTATCACTTTAACAACCATTGGCTTTGGTGACTATGTTGCAGGTAAGTTTTTCTTGGCACCGCCCCTGCCCTCCTAACCCGTGTCCCTTCTTCAGACTTTTCACTTGGGTTTGCAGTACAACACAGTGACTGTATTGGTTACGAAGGTTGCCATAACCAGGTACCACACACACTGGGTTGCTTTAAACAAAAGAAATCCATTCTCTCTCGGAAGTTCGAAATCAAGGTGCCAGCAAAGGCATGCTCCCTCCGAGACTCTGCCAGAATCCTTCCTTGCTTCTGTCCAGCAGTCCTCGTTGCTTCTTGGCTGATAGCCCCATCACTCCCATCTCTGCTTCCATCATCCCAGGGCTTTCTCCGTGTGTCTCGCGCACTGTGTCTGAAGGATGCCAGTCATATTGGATTAATGCTAGGCTAGTGTGAGTTCATCATACTAATTACATCCCTAAGGACCTCATTTCCAAATAAGGTTGCATTCCAAAGTACTAGGGGTTAGGACTTCAACATATATTTTTGGAAGACACATTTTAATCCATAACAATGACAAAGCCAAAAAAAAAAAAATCCATTCCATGACAGTGGAGGTAAGCAGATTGGTGCAGTTGGACATTTATTTTTTATTCTAAGAAAGAGATTTAGTTACAGGTTATTCAGAATTTTATATTCCCACCCTATTTTCCAAACCCAAATATCTGCCTCTTAATTTTTCTTTTGTTTTTTAGAGGTACAAAAATTTGAATTTAACTTATCTTTGCTCTTTTTTCTTAGGCCTTTTCATATCTTAGTTTAAAAAACACCTGCAAAATGTAGATGTTCTTATTTATTTATTTTGCTGCAAAAAGCTTTATTGTTCCATTTGGTCCAGTGCATGGGAGAGGGCTTCAGGGTGGTTAAAGGAATGGCTGGGGTTTCGGGGAGAGGCTCAGGCACAAGGCAGACCCCAGGACCCCCAGAGGGGCCCCTCACAGGCCTCCGGGCTCCCCAGGTCTTCTGGATGAGCTTCCCCTCCTCACCCGGAAGCGGCTCTGCAGGACTTTAAGGCTGAGCGTCTGCGGGGGCAGAACCAGGGCCTGCAGGTCCACCAGGGCCTGGTCAGGTTCCTCCCCGAGGCCGGGCGGCCTCCCTGGCCCCCGAGTTCTGCCCCCTCATCTGGGGAGGCCTCAGCGCGTCCTGGGGGAGAGTGCGGCCCCGCGCTGGGTTTGTGCTCAGAGCCCTGGAGCCTCTCCTCTGCCGGTTTGGGGAAGAAGCGCCCACGCCCTGGAGAGCCACATCCTCAGGGTCCAGATAGAGAGAGGTAGGTGTGGGCGGCCGCAGAGGCGTGGTGGTGGTGGTGGGGACCAGGCGGTTGACCGCAGCCTCCACCTCGGTGGGATAATGCTGAGGAATCTGGGAGCTCATGGTTGTTCACATAAGGAGTTAAGGTAGAAAAGAAGCCAGTGTGCTGGCTGGTCCCGGAGGTGGTGCTGAAGGTGGTGACTGGATAAGACGCTGGGGGTGGCCGAGGCTGGGAGAAGGGGCGTCCCTGGGGCTGTTCGGGGTGGCCGAGGCTGAGAGAAGGGGCGTCCCTGGGTCTGTTCTGGGCCAACACGTGTCCCTGGGGCTGTTCTGGGCCAACACCACTGAAGCAAGAGGCAGCTCCGGGACGCCTTGCTGTTGCTTAATTGTTGTAGCTCTTAGGACCCACATTTCTGTCATTTCCCCTCTCCTTTTCCCTGTTATATTATTTAATACTGTTCTAACTCCAGTTTTAAGTAAAGTATAATTGTGGTAAAAGTAATATCAAGTAATCATGGATCATTTTGACCAGCTACTGAAAATCTAAACCATTCTTTTTAAAAAAATCAGTTGGGAGTATTAGAAAAACATGCTGAACGTTATAGTAGGAATGTGCCGTTAAATTTTCCAGAGTAAACTCACCAGCCTAATTTAGTTTTAGGAGAGTTTCATACTTTCTGGCTATTTACTATCCTTTCTTGTTTTCTTGTTGTTGTTTTTTTAGTCTTAATCATTTTTATTTTACTTAATAAATAAATACCAGAGAATGGTTGTGAAACCATTGGCAATATGGTAAACTTTAAAGCGTTTATTCAACTTCGCTCATTTATTATATTTCTTGGAATGAGAATATATACATTTTTTTCACAAGTAAATGCTTAACGCTTTACAATTACCCTATTTGTAGAAACTTGAAAATCATCGCGATTAAATGAAAAAAAAGTGCATACAAAATTCTTTCTTTGAATCTTACGTTTTAAAATATATTCAAAATAACATTTTTACAGCAGTCAAAACCTTTCACTAAAAATAAAGAACTGTAGTCTCATAAGTTTAACAAGTGGCCACATTCTAATGTAATTATTAACACCTGGAAAAACTACCGGGGCTCCTAAACAAGGGAGACTAGCAGTTGGTACAGTTTTCCCTTCTGGGCACTCCTAGTTTTGTCCTTACTATTTTTATGTCATCTGTTCAAACACAGACAGTTGCTCCAACTTTAAAGAAGTCTAAATGGACTTTGGACATTTAATATCGGCGATGCTTGCTAAGACTTAAGACCTCCAACAATGCAGAATCAGAATATGTTCTTTCTTGACCCAAACTTCTCACTTAAATGTTTTCAGAAAGAGAACATGTTGTGTTTATAGAACATGTTGTGTTCTATAAAATCTCACAGAAGGCTGACAGTTCGTATGTTTTTTATTGATTGGCTAATTACAGTAACCTGCCAAAGCCTGCCTTCTCGGGGAACGTCTATCTTTGAAGATGAGGATGTTTTCATGAGTGACACTTTGCTTTGGTCAAAAATGCTGTGTACACATCTGCGGGTTGGAGGGAGGCCCCGAGGCAGGAGGACACGCTCCTGTGCTGGAGATCTTAGAGTTTTCTAACCAGGTTAATGTGGAGAGAAGCTCAGAGATTGGTACCGCCACATACTACACGCTTCCGTCCTAAAACACCCATTTTTCTACCTCTCATCAAAGCTATTTACTTGGCTTAAGCAGAAGTGGAAAGTGTATGAATACAGGAGAAAGTGAGACACACGGATGCTAACAAAGCTTACACTCATGGCATGTTAATCTTAGGCTCTTGTACCACTTTATAAAAATAATTAACAAGGGCTCATCACTAGAATACATATGTATTAGGTGATATATCTTCTATTTTTAGGTGAAAAACATTGTATTTTATTTTATTTTTAATGTTTATTTTTATGGTAATGCACTGTTTATTTTTCAGCTTTATTGAGATATAGTTGATAGATAAAATTGTAAGATATTCAAAGTATACATCATGGCATTTTCATATACATAGACATTGTACTAGTAAAAGGATTCCCACCTCCTAGTTAATTAATACATCCATCTCCTCACATATGTGTCCCTTATTTTTGGGGGGTGAGAACAATTAAGTTCTACACTCTTAGCAAATTTCAATGCTATAATACAGTGCATGTGTTATTTTCAACCATCGGCAGACTGTGTCAATCTAGTATAGGGACCACATGGTCTGAGACTCTAAAGAAACAAAAATTATAAATAAAAGAAATGTGGGTGGAATCCTAAAATAATGTTGATATTTGCAACCAGAGCACCAGAAAAAGAAAAGGACAAATATTTTTACTTTATGGTTTTGTAGAAGATGAAAAACAATTTCTTTAACTTACTTTAAGAAATCAACACTCTGAACCTGGCTAGCTCACGTGGGCTTGTTAATATTCAGTCTCAGCTGCCTGCAGAGCGAAGTGTGTGGATCAGTGGCGACCCTGTAGTTTAGAGCCGCGGCGCCGTTTTGTGGGGGAACGGGAACAAAATGGTATTTGCATGGCGTTGAGTTTAGTCTAGTAAACATCTTATTACTGCGATTTCTTTTTGTGGTAACCCTCTTTAAATTCATTCCTTTAGTTTTACAGAGGAAATAACGAAAAATGGTAGAAATACACTTTACTAATCATTAGCAAATGCTGAGAAAGATAAATTAGAAAGAGGCAGATTGACAGCAGCTTTTGATGTGTCTCTGTCTGCTTAATGGATGTATGCTGTAGCTCTTTTGGTCTTTGTGAGACTGGAGCCCTGCTCCTAGTACTGTAGTCTTTACAGCCTCGGTCCTTTTGCCCAGGGAGCGTTTTTGGAATGAGAATGAGAATGTGGATGAGGGGGCAGGTGTGCGGCAAAGGCTGGGTAGGAAATGTGTGCCCTTTGCCAAAGTCTTTGGAAAAACAAAAATTACGAGTTTTTTAAAAGGACCTTGGGAAAGAATTGCCTCATAGAGTTCGACGTAAAAATAGTCTTTGCTTCTGGGTGCTTTGAGACTCTAAAGTACAATTAGCCCTGGAGTTAAGGCAAGTACCCCACCTGGGGACCATTGGTTTTAGAACCTTCTCTCTTGCTATTAGATGTCACTGCAGGTAGTGTTTTCACTTCATTTTGGTATTTTTTGCTGGGAAAAACAAGAGGCAGTGCTGTAACTTAAAACTTCTCATCTTTCTATTGGCTTTTCAACCTCCAAAGAAAACCAAGTTGAACCTCTTGTGATGCACCCTCATTGGCTGGCGCTCTTCTCAAGCCTGCAAGTCCTTTGACAGGGATTAGGGACCAGTTACGTTGTTGTATTGAACTTCTTGGAAGACAAATTCAAACTGTGGTGTTAGGAAAAGAAAAGTAAATTTTAGAGGGTGACGTATAAATGTTTAGGATACAGGTTGTAACCTTGGTGTGACTATTAGGAACATCCCAAGAGCAGCAAGTGAGCATGTGGTGTTTTAGACCAGAACGCTGAAGCCGATGCCCATCCCCAGGGAATGAGCAAGAACGTCCGTGCAATGAGACTTCCTACCGTGGGAAGAGAACAGGACAATGCCTGATTCTATGTATTCGTAGGCCTCCTTCCTCACATGTCATGTAATGCGTGATATAAATTAGTGCATAATAGTTTTCTGATTCATAAGAAAATATATTTAAATTTGCATGCTCAGAACCTTTTCGTTGCGGTGATAATGAATCAAAAGCATTTAGAGACCACGCATCACGACAAAACCACATAGCATTAGGTTTCTCTGTATGTGACTGAATAGAGGAAGTCAACACTTACTAATTTTTCTGCAGGCAGAGCTCTCCCAGCAATTTTTTTAAAAAAATATTTTTTATTAATTTTTAGAAGGGGAGGAAGGGGGGAGAGAGAGAGAGAGAGAGAGAGAGAGAGAGAGAAACTTTGATGTGACAGTGAAACATAGATTGGCTGCCTCCTGCATGCCCCCTACCAGAGATCAAGCCTGCAACCTGGGCATGTGCCCTGACTGGGAATTGAACCGGCAACCTATTGTTGATGGATGACGCCCAACCAACTGAGCCACACTGGCAAGGGTGCCCCCAGTTAACTTTAATTTTATATTTATGCAAGGGGTGTGTTTTAGTGGCTGGTTGGCTATCTTAGTGATTGTTGTCTGCTGCTTTCTGATGGCCCAGTGTTCTAGAGCTCAATGTTCTAGGGCTAAAAAGGACCTTTCTTTTACATATGAATAAACATTGTTGGTTGTTCTTC
>NW_006297152.1:1908983-1921324 GCF_000327345.1 Myotis davidii
GGGGAGGGAGGGGTGAGAGAGAGAGAGAGAGAGAGAGAGAGAGAGAGAAACTTTGATGTGACAGTGAAACATAGATTGGCTGCCTCCTGCATGCCCCCTACCAGAGATCAAGCCTGCAACCTGGGCATGTGCCCTGACTGGGAATTGAACCGGCAACCTATTGTTGATGGATGACGCCCAACCAACTGAGCCACACTGGCAAGGGTGCCCCCAGTTAACTTTAATTTTATATTTATGCAAGGGGTGTGTTTTAGTGGCTGGTTGGCTATCTTAGTGATTGTTGTCTGCTGCTTTCTGATGGCCCAGTGTTCTAGAGCTCAATGTTCTAGGGCTAAAAAGGACCTTTCTTTTACATATGAATAAACATTGTTGGTTGTTCTTCAAAATTGGAGAAAAGTAAAATTAATTACTTAACACAATTCAAAATATTTTTCAAAGCTAGTGACTTCTTTAATATATACTGCTAGGGTTAGAGTGGATCATGCAAGACAAGAATGTATTTCCATGAATTGTTTAGAAGCTGCCCCAAGAAGTCCTTAAAATACTCCTTTTAGTAAAACAGGCGTGTTCATAAGAGATAATATGACTCAATGAAAGCCAGATGCAAATTTATAGTTTCACAAAGCAGTGAGCTCATATTATTACCTACTTTATTAATAAAAAGCAGAAGTTTTTGCCAAAAATTTAGATATTCTAAGAAATCTTCATGGTTGATATTATGAAAACACATTTCCCATTGGAACATACATTTATTTAGCTATTCAAATATACGCTTTTTGGAATTTTGATCCATGAAATTTAGTATATTTAGTTGAATAATGATATTTTCTTCATCTCACACGTAGTTATTGAAAGCTCACTTTGTGTTTTGTACCTTATGTTCCTCTATATGGAAAATATAATTTGGGGCTTTCTCAGGTCATATTCTTCTTCTGGTGCATTTACTTCTATTATTTTTTACAAATTTTCACAGTTGTATAGTCATTTGGCATCACATTTTTTTTGAGTTGGAAAAATATATTTGTTTATCTCATATTAAGAATTACGTTTTCTTAGAATTGTATTTTCAAAGTCATTATTGAAAAGTAGGTTTTAGTAAGCACACCATTGCTTTCCCTTATAACCGAAAACATGACTCATTGAATGGAGTGCTCAGAGCTTGCTTAATTAATGAAAGGGGATTTTTATCATGAAAACATATAAATCTCTATTGAAAAACCACGGCAAGATTTTTTTAAAAAATTTTTGTTTAAAACAGTTTGTTCTAATAGCAACCCTGCAGAAAACAGTTCCTGATGATGCGTAAAAGCTTTGCAACTATGTCAGAGGCCAGTTATTAAAACTGCTATTATGGGGCTAGTCTCTAATAAAAGTTTGCCAGGAATTCAGTGGATAACAAGGAAAGTACCTGATGAGGAAGAGTTCTGATAAAGAACAGTCAGTACTACCATCACCACTGCAATGGCTCCCCAAAACTGCTTTGATTGGAAAGAGAGGGTTTATGTGACTGCCAGATGTATTATATCATTCATTCATTCAGCAATTTAGTGAGCACATGCTGTATATTCCTTACTGTGCTTAGTACTTAGTGATAATGATTGCCTATTCCTATGGATGGAATGTGTGAGATGCAGGAAGAGCTACTGATCCTGGTAGTTATTTTGTTTGCTAGTGTAGGAAATTCTACAAGGAGTCCGGTCCACCCTGACTCAGCTAGTGGCTCTCAGAGAACTCATGAGAGAACTGATAGCGATCTACATGATTAATTAAATGGGATTTGACCCAGATGGCTCAGAAATCATTCCTGTAGAGAAGAAGTTATGTAACTTCCAGGATTCAGAATGGATATATTAGTAGCATTGTGGAAACATACGGACAAAAAAAAAAAGGAAATCATTCAATGATTAATAGTTATGGCGTAGGGAGGTTGGCAGTGAATTGTACTAAATTTGATGAAAAAAATCCAAATTGCTCTATCTTGAGTCTTAGCAGTAATTTCTAGGGATGATAATTGTGTACACCTTATAAATTTCCGTCCTCATAAAGGATGAGTGAGTGAGGCAGTGTGTGGATCTTGCTTTCTTTATGGTTGTGAGATGTTCTAATGTCAGTTTTCCTAATTTTAGACCAAGTGCCGAACAGGAAATGGTCAATGTCTTGAATGCTGAAATTGAAATTCCCCAAAATATAGGTTCAAATGCTAGACAGGTTTATCTTTTGTAACCTTGTGTTTTTCTGACTCAATGGCTTATGAGAAGCTTTGTTTAGTGGGTGAGCTACTGTTTAATACTAAAGTCATATTTCCATTTGTAAAAAGGAAAATAGAATTTATAACATTACTGAAAGAGCCTCTTAGTCCTTGAAGCATGGAGAAAACACTTTATTCAGTTAAATTGCTTTACTATAAAAAAGGAAAGCTATACTCAAGCAGGAAGTTTTTTTTTTCTCCCTTTATATTAAGGCAGGATGGTTTTGATTAATAAAAATAAAGTCAAGCAAACATAAAATACAGATAGCATTTTAGAAATAATGTTGATAACTTAGCCCAGAATGGCTAGCTGATTCTCAAGCTAGGTCTTCTTTTAAAAATCTTTATTGAATTTATTGGGGTGACATTAGTTAATAAAATTATACAAGTTTCACATGTACATTTCCATAATACATCATGTGTATATGATAGTGTGTGTTCACCACTCCAAGTCAAGTCTCCTTTCATCATCATTTTTTTATAAGTAGTATCCTCTGAGTCAGGGGTATCACAGGGAAAGAAAATTAAATTTAAGGGGTAAGGGCATGGTGTAGGCAAGTTCTTTAAACAGGGCCAACTGTTAGACATTGTTGGAATGAGGACAGAAGCAAGGTGAGGAGGCTTCCGGTAAAATAATGCTTATCTTCAGACTCACCTGGTTTCTAGGCAAGACCTTTCAAGAGAAGAGGCACACTTGTTTGATTTAGTGTTTGCAGCCCAGCTCGGTGTTTACCATTCAGTGTGGGCAAACAAGGCTGGTGGATAAAGGATGGCATCGTAGGTGACGTGGACAGCCAGGTCACTGCAAAAGCCTGGGATACGGAGCCAGGCGGGCCTGGGTTTGAATTCTAGCTCTGCTGCCTCCCTTCCTGGGAGACCTGACACGTTACTTTACCTACTGAGACTCTGTCTTCTGTTGAAAAGTGGGGATACTTCCTGTTGAGATTTCAAGGAGCCAATACAAACCCGTCTTTCACTTCAGAGTTCTGAACGAGACTGTGAGAACGATGGCAATTTGAATTATTAGCTTAACACGGGGGGACCTGGAGAGTATTATGCTAAGTGAAATAAGCCAACCAGAGAAAGACAAAGTATTACATTATCTCATTCATATATGGAATCTAATGAACAAAATAAACTGATGAACAAAAGATCCAGAGACATAGAAGCATTGAACAGACTATGGAACCTCAGAGGGAAGGCGGGGGAGGGTGGAAGGGTGGGAAGAGATAAAAAAAGAACTTGTATGCATATATCTGTAACCCATGGACACAGACAATAGGGAGGTAAAAGCCTGGAGTGGGCGGTGGGGGCAGGCTAGAAGAGGTCAATGGGGGGGAAAAGGGGGTCATATGTAAGACTTTCAACAGTAAAGATTTAATTTTTTTTTAAAAAAGAATTATTAGCTTAATTACTGTAAAGGCAGCTGGAGTTATGGTTTAAATCTGAGGACAAATGGTTTTACTAATCGCCCTGTCCTAAGTCAGTGGAAATGTCAGGAGTGGGAATGCAGCCTCCCTCAAATTTTTAGGAAACACACCTGGGGCGAGAATGAGTCCCGAGCATTAATGACTGCCCACACCTTTCCTGGGCTCCATTTGGTGCCTGTAGTTTAATCTGCTGGATCCGATTAGGCTGTGGCGGGTTTCCTTCCTTAAGCACTAGGGAGAAGACGTCCAGAGAGCAATGGCGACTTTTAAAAGAGGCCGTCACATATCATATGTGAGTTAGGAAGAGAGTTATTTTAACCACTTGGAAAAGTTTATAGGATTCCTGAAACCTGTGTGCTTCCACCCCTCTTTGCTATTTTTATTGCCATCTGCCTACTCTCCTGTAATGATTAGCCAAACGCTCTTAAAATGGAAAGGATCTGTGTGCATATTTTGGGTGGCAACAAAGAAAACAGCAGTGAGGTGACTGTTCCTGCCAAGTGGGTGAGGATCCCAAGAGTGGACATTGGGCTGTAGCATCCTGCAGGCCGTGTCTCGGGAGTCTGTGGAAAGAGGGGGGGAAAATACTATGGAGTGGCAGAGTGGACCTGGGGGTAAGGGGCTTACAGGGAGTGAATCCAGGACAGAGAAATTACCCTGCGTCCTTACTTAGCAAGAGACCCAGGGACAGGTTTCCGGAATGTAGCCAGATTAAAATTAATACTTCTAACAGCCAAGACATTTTTTGAATGTTTTCTAATTTAAAACAAATCCAATAGCTCTCTTAAGCAACTTATCTGCAGGTAATTTAATTTGGGTAAGATTCTTGGATCAAGTGAACTGAATAAGGTGGAAATTAATTCCTAAGTCTCAGCTGTCAGAAAGCAGCCAGGATTTGGGAGTTGTTTGACAATACTCCCTATACATTAGTTTTTCCTAGATCTTTTGACTGCAGATATTTCATTTTAAGAGTGGCAATTAAGAATGGGAAAACATTGCCCCCTCCAGTCCCCTCGACCGTGGCTTAGAATCCGCTGAAACGTGTGGGGTAAACATTTTACCCAAATATAAACCTTTTAGAGATTAAGCTAATTTACTCTTTTCAAACTGTGACATCCTGTTTATAAGAAGGAAGATTTATAAAAAGTCATCTTGAGCTTGATCTGACTCTGCATATCAACATTTTGGTGAATTTAAGTGTTAAATGAGTCACAACTATTTGGATGAAGATTTTCTGGTTTTGAAAGAGAAAGTACTCGGAAAAAATGTCATTTTGGTTTTATTGAAATGGAAACATTTGAAAAATAGAATTCGCTAGTGAGCCTATCATGTGACAAGTTTCCACACACATTTCTTAAGTCACTTTTGTGAATCCGTAGAGCTGCATCCCCCAGGGCCAAGTCTTAACCATTGTGAGATGCATTTAGCCTCCATAATCCTTTCCAGAAAAGATGTTTTTTTAAAAACACTGCACAAGGAAAAAAAATTTTCACATTTTGAAGGAACATTATTTACTTTGAAATGTATTCTTAAATGAAGTTAACATTATTTGCCTGACAGAAAAATGGTCTCCTTTTACTCTGGCCCTTTAATACTTGAAAATGTTATTGCAGGCAATTCAAAGTTTAATTTAGGTAAAGGAATGTTACAGTCAAAATTTTATACTTGATTTGAAAAAACTCCTTACTCAAGGATATGTTGCCAATGACTTTTAGAGAAGAAGGGAGAGGGAGAGAGAGAGAAACATTGTTGTGAGAGAAACATTGATTGGTTGCCTCCTGCATGTGCCCCAACCAGGGATGGAACTACAACCTGGGTGTGTGCCCTGACCAGGAATCGAACCCAAGACCCTTTGGTGCATGGGGCAATGCTCCAACCAATGGAGCCACACCAGCCAGGGCATTATATTAGTTTTTTAATGAATAGTGCAGTGATGGCGAACCTTTTGAGCTCGGCGTGTCAGCATTTTGAAAAACCCTAACTTAACTCTGGTGCCGTGTCACATATAGAAATTTTTTGATCTTTGCAACCATAGTAAAACAAAAACTTATATTTTTGATATTTATTTCATATATTTAAATGCCATTTAACAAAGAAAAATCAACCAAAAAAATGAGTTCGCGTGTCACCTCTGATATGTGTGTCATAGGTTCGCCATCACTGGAATAGTGGCTGCTTATTAGCTGTTTTATGATTGGATGGGCCCCTGTTTAAACATCCCAGTCTCTCTGCTATTGATCCTGTAAATTTAAGGATCCTACTGGGTATCTCCACCTGTTTGTACTTCAAGCACATCAAACCCATCATGTCCCAGTTTAGGTTGCTTCTCTCTTCTTTGTCCCTCTTCCTTCCCCCGTGTTTCCTGTTCAGTTGCTGGCACATCTCCCACGTGAGGGCCTCTGGTCATTCTAGAGCCTTCCTTTTACTTATCACACCAACTAACTGGTTGTTAATGCCTGATGATTCTGTCTCCAAAATGCCTCTTTTTCCATTCCAGCCTCAACTCAGGCAGTCATTTCTTAGCTCCTTTAGAACAAAACTTTCTAATGGGCTTCCCCGTCAGCCCTTCCTTTCTGCCACTAGATCTTTCTGTGCATATAGTGAAACATGAATATAGGACTTACCTTTCTGTCCACTTTTACCTACTCCCCATTGGTGTCAGGAGCCAGTCCTTGCAACCTGACACAACTTCCTTTTTCTAGACTCTTCTACCCTTCTACTCCCTGGCACTCATCTATATATATCTATATATATATATATTTAGCTGCTACTAAATATCTTTCAACTATACCACACATTTCCACCTAAACTTTTCTCTGTTTTGATCCTCTTCACTAAGACTCATTTTCTGTCTACTCGCCTTCCTCCTTCCAGAAGTAAAAATCCTTTCTTCTGTGTCCTCTCTTAGCACAATTTTATTCTTTTGCTGTCACTGGATATATCCCATTATGGTTAATTGTCTATGTGAGGCTTTCTCAGGCTAAATTACGAATTTCTTAAGAGAGAGCTTTCTTTCCATCTCTTGTGGAAAAAAAAATCACTGTTCAGTGTTTGGGACTTAATATGCGTCCCATTAAAATGTGCTGAAGGAGGGATGTGTTGAAATGTATTCACATTCTCATAGGTGCAGTTATTGTACCAAATGGATGGAGAAGTAAAGATTAGAATGAAGCAAAAGCGCTCCTTTGTCATTTTTTTTCTTGAGAGCTAGAGATATAAATTTATGACAAACATGGGAATTCCAAAAAGTCAGAGAACAGAGAATGACAGCATTACCTGCAAATTACTGTTTAAATGAGACCTACTAAGGCATTGTCTCTGCCATTTTTTATCAATCTATTGTATTAATGATTTTAAAATAAGAACCACTCTCCAGGTTATCATTGAATTGGCATGTATTGACTGGTTAGTATGAATTGGTTGGTAATAAGGTAATTTTACTCAATTAAATGTATACCAAAGAATTGATGTATATCATCTCTGTCTTCTCCTTGTTAAAACTGAGGTGGAAAGAGACCTTGGAGTAAAGTGCTAGACTTAATTATAAGACACTTTGTAATAAATAAAAAAAGAAACGAGGAATAAGAAAATATTATGATCTGGAGAATTAATGAAATTTAAACTGGTTGTTGAAAAAATAGATAAGGATTGCATGACGGAAAGGAGGAATTTCATGTGAAGGAAATAACATGGGTCAATTGACAAGAAAATTGCTGATTTGCAAGCCATATTTTAGCAAATGTCTATATTGTTAACATTTATGAATTTAGTTATTTTGTTTTCGTTCTCACAGGTGGATCCGATATTGAATACCTAGACTTCTACAAGCCTGTCGTGTGGTTTTGGATCCTCGTAGGACTTGCTTACTTTGCTGCTGTCCTGAGCATGATTGGAGACTGGCTCCGAGTGATTTCGAAAAAGACAAAGGAAGAGGTAAGAATTAAGAAGTTTTCAAAAAACTTCTACTTAGCTAATTTAATAAACGGTAACAATTCTTTTACATTTATATTTTAAAGCAGTATTTAAATATTATTTAATTTTTAAACATTTATGTTTGGTATGAGTTTGTTTTACACAGCTATCATGTGAGTTACAATTCATTCACTTACCAAATACTAAACACTCCTATGGTCCTGATGCTATCTGGGTGCTTAGGGTAATTTGTGCTAAAAAGGATGTAATTAAAGTGTTTTTTTCATTAGTTCTTTTTTTGGTTTGTTTCATTTTTTTCTCTCAAAATATGTATAATAGAAAATTATAAGAGAAAAGTATAATAGAAAATATTTTTGTCAAGGTATCAGTAGCATGAAAAAGTGAATGTACTGTGGAATATTGAATTTAGTCAAGTATTTCCTTTTTTATGTCTACATAAATGTGTGGTAGTCCAGATGTATACAAACACATACATCCCCAAAGTTGTATGTGTTATGGCCAATTTCCTTACATACTAATTTTAGCTGCTCAAAAACATACACTTTTACATATTTTGAACAATTATATATATAGAAATAAATATCAGAATTTTGACTCATGACATTTTAGAAAATTTAAAATTTAAATCTGATTTTGAAATTACATTTTGATTTAATATTTTTAGGTCCAGAAGTCCTGTTAGTTTGAATGTGATAGAATAGTATGAATTTTGTGTTTTTTTGTTCTGGTTGTTAGCCAGTTTTACTAATTTTTTTCAGAGAACAAGTCTATAAAATGTGCACCCACTGTTTTTCTTTAATTATCCCCTTCAATTCATTATCTGCTGTTCATAAGCCAAGAGACATCAGTGTCAAAATCTTTGATTGATACAAGCAATGATCTTTAAACACACACCCAAAAGAAACAGAATAAAATAGGATATGATAGAATTCATCTCTACAGACAAAACAATTTTATTTAGAAATCCTCAAGTCATATGATTTCTTATAAATACTGAAGGTACCCATGGTGATTAGAAAGAGTATAAGTTATCCACTAGTTCCCTTCATGGATGCTATATTTCTCAGTTGGGCATTCACGTGTTCAGTCTGTATGCATTCATCATCTTAGTTGCACCATAAAACCAGTCTTTTTATTAGGAACAAATCAGCAAGACAATATTTGCTTGACGTTCTACTTTAAATCATGTGAAAAGTTTTACTTACAGTGGTCGGCAAACTGCGGCTCGCGAGCCACATGTGGCTCTTTCGTCCCTTGAGTGTGGCTCTTCCTAAGCCTTAGGAGTACCCTAATTAAGTTAATAACAATGTAACTACCTATATAGTTAAAGTTTAAAAAAATTGGCTCTCAAAAGAAATTTCAATCGTTGTACTGTTGATATTTGGCTCTGTTGACTAATGAGTTTGCCGACCACTGGGCTAGGGCATCAACTTATTTGGCTTAGCCTTAGACAAGCTCATTCTGTGTGTGTGTGTGTGTGTGTGAGAGAGAGTGTTTCAATACCAGCTGAGATGACCCAGGACTCACAATGTCAGTGCCACCCTGGCAGGTAGGCTGGCTGGAGTTGGGACAAGCACAGCATATTATATATAAATACACATTTCTACATATTATATACATATGTACATACTAATAATATTGTGGATCACAGTTTGAAAGCCACTAAGGCACATATAGAACAGGGCTAAATTTTATCTGCATCACATTGCCCTGTTTAATTAAACATTCAGGAATATTTGATTAATGTTTTAAAAGCTGTTAAAAACCAGTGCTTTGGGGGTAGGACAGAGCTTCTTCAGAGTAATGAGATAGCCATCTGTACTGGTGCTCCAGCTGCCATTGCAAAACACCGCAGACTGGGTGGCTGAACTGTCAGAAACGGGTTTTCTCACAATTCAGGAGGCTGGAGGTGCCAGCAGGTTTGGTGCCTGGGAGGTCTCTCTCCTCAGCTTGCAGATGGTGCCTTCTTGCTGTGTCCTCATGCGGCCTTTCCTCTGTGCACATGCGTGGGGAGAGAGTGCACGGGTGGCTTTCTTCTTCTTATAAGGACACCAGGACTGTTGGATTGGAGCTCCACACTATGACCTCATTTAACCTTAACCATGTCCTTTAAGGCCTTATCTCCAAATACAGTCCCATGGGAGCATTGGGCTTCAACATCTGAATTTGTGGAGAATGCAATTCAGGCCATAATAGCATTCTTTGAAATAAACTTAAATTTCTACATAAGTTGGTTTATTTCACATGAAAAACAAGTTTGTGTGCCTACTTATGAGTGATCTTCATGATTCGCAACCAAAAGTGTGAGATGTATCATTGTGTTTTCATGCTGTTAAACACTGAAAAGTAGTAGTGTTTTTTCCTTTTGGCTTCTACCTCGCCTTGTGAGTAACATCCTTTCTGGTGGCTGCATCTGTAGGAAGTTCATGGGAGTGAAGGCCATGAACAAGTTCATGTGAACACTCTGGAGCTGCAGCTGCACCAGACAGTTGAGCCAGTTGAAGTGAGACGGTCAATTCAAGCAGATGTGTGTTTTCTAATGTAAAATGCTGTTTAGGGAAGTGACAAAATCAGGTCACAAATTTAACAGAAAATGTAAAGAAAGGGAGGGAATGACAATTCATAATTTATCTATACATCATCAGGACCAAAGTTTCATAAATGAAATACTACTAGAATTTCTACAACTCTTGAAATAAGATTATTAGATCATTTTCATTTTGAAATAACTCACTAAAGGGCATAATTAAATAAAAACCAACTAAATGCATCCTAGTTGTCATCTTTACATAGATGAACCATGCTACATGACCGTTCGGTCTGTATTTCTTACCTTCTAACCTAAATCGTTCCAGATACCCCAATTTTTAAATACTCCCTACATGTTTAGAAGCAACAAGGTTATTTCTAGTTTTTAATTTTTTTTTCAAATATATTTTATTGATTTTTTACAGAGAGGAAGGGAGAGAAATAGAGAGTTAGAAACATCGATGAGAGAGAAACATCAATGAGCTGCCTCCTGCACATCTCCTACTGGGGATGTGCCCGCAACCCAGGTACATGCCCCCGACCGGAATCGAACCTGGGACCTTTCAGTCTGCAAGCCGACGCTCCATCCACTGAGCCAAACCGGTTTCGGCTCTAGTTTTTAATTTTGATGAATGAAAATGCCAGATCATTTTGATAACTTGGAATCCTCCCTATTAAAAAATGTAACTATTACAAAACATAAGAAAATACAAAGTAATATATACTAGTAGCATTAAATCTCCAATTGAAAAATGCTAAGACACATGCTTTCCTTGAATGAAAAGATTTTGACAAATAATAAATCCCAGTCTTACATAATTTAAAAAAAAAAAAACACCCACAAATAATCTTGTAACATAATCTGGTTAGGTTATAGTTTAAAAACAAATATGATATATTGCTTAAGTATAAACATAGCACCAATCATATGTGCTCTTAATTCTGTTTTTATGTTAAAATACATTGTTCCCAATGAAGACTAATTTTAATGAAAATATTATGTTTAGAAGTAAGGAGAAATAGCTTCTGATGAACATGCTGAAATAAAACATGTTGGTGTGGCTGACCCCTCTGACATAGTTGGAGAGGAGATAATCAGTTAGAACGATACTGCAAGGCTTTAGAAGTGTCACATATAATTACAATTGATGTGCATTCCTCAAGGAAAATAGTAATGACCTCAATATTTTTTTCCATGGAGACAAACGACTTTCTATAAAGTGTTTGTTTCATTATTTTTAAATCTCTAATGGAAAGTAGGTCCATGTGTAACAATAAGAATTGATATGACTACCTTTTTCTAGAACTGTGTACCCTCTTTTGAGGAACTGATGTTTCCATTTAGAAAATAAAGATTATTTAGGTATTCTGGATAATACAGTGATACTAATATCTGACGCAGGAGAAATAAAAGTAAGACGTGGTCACAAAATTCAGAAGGTAAATTCCTAAGCAAGCAGGGAATAGGCATCCTTATTATGCATAAATATAGTTCATTTTGCGACCATTTACATTCCTCACGTGGGAAAGGCCTGGATTTTTGTACAGTTCTTGTATTGATGTACATATACCACAGTGTTTGCCATGTTCCTGTCCATTTGTGAGACAGACACACCACAGCCCCTATCACAACATGCTGGTGTCCTGGCCCTACAGCTGGCCATAGGGGTCGATAGCCAAGCATTGCTGCTTTTTTTGATTTCAGAGAGGAAGGGAGAAGGAGAGAGAGAAATGTCAATGATGAGAGAGAATCATTGATCGGCTGCCTCCTGCACAACCACACTGAGGATTGAGCCCGCAACTGGGCATGTGTCCTAACTGGGAATTGAACCATGGTTCATAGGTTGACACTCAACCACTGAGCCACGCCAGCTGAGCCAAGCATCAGTTGTTAACCAGTTGTCTGGAGGTGTCCATGCACATGGGGACGCTCACTTTAGGACGTTGACCTTATCTCAGTCATATCAGGAAACCTCCCTTTGCTTGTGAAGCACTAGCCAAGAAGCCTGAAGAACTGATATTTGGCCCCTGCACTATGAAGGAGCCTGAGAATATGGAGGGATATAGTTTTCTTCCGCTGGTTACCTGGCCAGAGAGCATTTGGTCTTCTCTGAAAGTCACTCCCTCCAGTGACGAAGCTAGGAGTTGGTGGCTATCGTGTCTGGAGATGGAAAAATGGTAAAATAGGTACTATTCCCTCA